>NC_050580.1:15870516-16170516 GCF_011100635.1 Trichosurus vulpecula | reverse complement strand
ATTTAGGTCTTCCTCAGTTATTCATGCAAATACTTTTCCAACCTACAAAAATAAATGAAAAAGCCTGATGTTGGTCGACCTTCACGGAGGCCATTGTTTGTTATTGATTTACCCAATGGAGCTACTCTGTTTCCATAAAACATCCCCACTTTGTTTCTACATAATTAACAGGGAAATTTTAAAAGAACATTAAACAAAACTTTATTTAAAAAATATTCATTCAACAACATGTAATTCTGATATTGGATTTAGAGACTACTTTGGGAAGAAAACCCAAGCCCAAGTATCCATCATGGGTGTAAATAAGAACATGTGTTTGTATGCCTTTATAATAACTATACCTTGAAAGGAGAAATTGAGATAAAAGAAACATCAATTCTCCCATGGCATTTAATCTCATTCAACAATATTTAAGATGCCTAATAGGAACATATCCAGATGCTTCATCTTCCAGTGTGCTAAAGGACTAGGACTTTACTCTCACTTCTTTGCTGCCCCTTTTTTTGCCCTTAGACACAGATTCTGTTATCACTGAGCCCTCCTCTTTATTAGACTCATGAGTTTATCGAGAATCACGGAATCATAAAATCACAGAATCTCAGATATGAAGGAACCTCAGACATCATTTTTACTCCAACACAACTATGAATAGAAATCCCATTTTAAAAGTGGATTTCTAATGCCCATGTGGAAATTTCCCAGAAAAGGAAAACTCTTTGCACTCCATTACACTTTAGGGCAAGAGGTCTGGAGCTGGGAAGTTTGTCTGGCATTAAACTGAAAACTACCTTTGCTTCTATTTCTGCCCTCTATGTTGTTGCTCCATGAGTTGCAGAGTATCATAAGGGATTTAGCACCATATTTCAATTCAAGGGGACCTGAGTTATGATCATGCCCTGATGCTTACTGGATGGATATGTGACCCTAGATAGGTCACTTAAATGCTCAACCTCAATTTCCTAATATGTAAAATGAAGGAGTTATACGTCAGCCTCAGAGGTCCTTTTCAACTCAAAACTTATAACCTATGATCCTCTGAGGCCAATTAGAAGTCTAATCCTTCTTAAATAAGAACACCTTTTAAGCCTTGAAGACAATCATCACAACCTCCCAATGGCTTCTCTCCTCCTGACTAAATGCCTCAGGTTTCTTCAAACAATCCCCCTATGAATCGAACTCTAATAGCCTCATTTATTTCACTGACCTTTCCAGAAGGCCAGTTAAAATACAAGCAGCAAACAATCCTTTTTTGAATAAATTAAAACCAGTCATTTCTTCAAAATTTCTTTCAAATGTGAAATCTCTATTAGCTCCTAGCTCCTAAACTTTAATTACCAAAAATTTTGCTGACCACATACCATTTAGAAATAAGTGTACTTAATGCAAAGACATATAGGGATTATCAAGACAGAAAAATGAGCAGCCTCATTTCTCTCAACTAATGGAGCATGGCCTCCCCCATGGCACATCTTATTAATAATATCCTTTGCTATAATAAGTCTGTAATCAGTGTAACATAAATTAAAAGTCAACTGTAAACATTAAGCATTAGCCACACATAAAATAATAAGATGTTAATGCTTTTTATTTCCCAGAATGTGCCTCTATTAGTGATGGAGGGGAAAAAATGGAATGCTCCCCTCTTGACAATCTTAGTAATTTTTTTTTTTTTTTGGTGCTCATTCTGAGGGAGTTTAGCTGATATTTTAGGGAAATTTGCATTTTCTATCTTCATTATCATCCACTATTTTGGAGGAGATCTAGTTTTCTTCAAAGGACAAATGAAGCAAAATTTCCTACAGAACTTGTTTCCACCCACAATAGAAAAAATATTGAGTATTCTTGAGATTTGCCTGCTTGTACACATGTAGACACAGGCAGTAAGAAATAAATTCCTTGAAAATTGGATTATTTAGGGTTTGTTCTAAATCTCTGAATCCGTAGTGTTCAACACAATACATTACATTACAGTAGGTCACCAATAGGTATTTCAGTAATTGAAATGAATTAAATTGAATTGGGGTTGAGGAATTGTCTGTTAAGATATGAGGGTATTAGTGGCTAAGACTGAATGGGCCGAATGATTTAAGTACTTAGGGAAATTCCACACGTAGTTCAATACTTAATCGATGTTTCTTTTGCTGACACTATAGGATATAAGTTCCTTGAGAATAAGAACATTTTTTTATTTTTTTTTTTGTTCTTAAGTGTGCATGCACAGTGCTTGACAAGGTATCTGGTACATACTATTTAATAAATGCTTCTTGATTCACTGACTGATTGTTATGGGTTCATAGAGGAGCTATATTTTTAGTATTTCCCCAATTGAAATGCAGATCAATTTACTGATTTCTGAGCTGGGGAGTTTTGGACGCTCCTGGGAAATCTGTTGGGATGTGGCTTTCTAGGTCTGCATTATCGGGCAGACAGAAGAGTTCACCTGTTTATTGCAAAGGCAGGTGATCCATGACTTTCACTCCCTGTGCTCTGATTTTGAAGGTTAAAATGCTCAATGCAATATGAATTTTCAGGCACTCATGGAAGGGATGACATATCACAAACAAATGAATAATTTCCTCATCCTAGAGGCTCTAAGTGCTATTCTGAATATTAGTTTAAAAGAGTGATGTGATGACCTTGAACACTGTGGGGTTTAAGTAGCAACTCTTTAGCAATGCAGATCCCAAAGCTCCCATGTCTTAGTAACAGCAACAACACCAACGTTTATATAACACTTTAAGGGTTGCAAAGTTGTTACAATGATATTTTATTTGATACTCACAACAAGAATATGGGATGGGTATTATTATCAACACTTTAGAAATGGTCAACATGAGTTTTAAAAACATTAAGGCACTTACCCAGACTAACACAGAAATTGTCTGAATCAAAATTTGACTTTAGGTCTTCCTGACTCCAAATTCATCACTCTATCCACTGCAAAACCTCCCTCCTTCCAAGTAGATCATCTTCATGAGTTAGTATGACTGAAACTGCATGCTTTGATGACCACACAATTTTGAATGGTAAAACCTTCTGACCAACTAGGCCAAACCTGCGGCATCCAGCATAATACTTTATATGAAGGACAGACATAAATATTCATTAAATTAATTGAATGACAGGTACGCTGCACATCGCTAAGATTTTGTTGAAGACTGCTCATGTTGCTAGATCCTGCTAGGATTTTTGCCCCCAAACAGAAGCCAAAAAATTCTAGAATTGCCTTCATGCCACAATTCAGAATGTAACTGTGCTGGGGTGTTTATGTGTGTTAGAGTGCGAATTTACAGGGCATGGATGGCACTTGAATTAGGAACTTAGAAAATAAGAGAGTTTGGCACCCAATTAACAAAAATAATTAGTCATAATAGTAAGCTATCAGATGAGACTTGTTTCTTTCCTCTTTTCAGTCTTCTCCCAGCTGAACTACTTGTTAGAGCCTTACCTTTTTCCTCAAGACACTTTTCATGCTGCTTGCCCTCCAAGTGCTTTATATTCCTTGTCATCCAGGGCCAAAAATTTCAAGTTACTCCTGTGAGCCAATTTTTGCATTGCTGCTGGGAACAATCTCTAGCCAAACCCCTTCCTAGAAGTACCATGTGGAATTACAGCAAGAAGCAACAAGGTATAGTGGGTAGAATGTTGGACTTGGCATCAAGAAAATCTTGGTGAAAATTCTGCCTCAGACATTTACTATGTGTGGACTGTGTGACTCTGGGCCTCAGTATAAAATGAAAAGGTTGGATTCAATTGGTGCTAATGTCCCTCCCAGGGCAGCTATGGATAGAATGCTGGGCCTGGAGTCAGGAAAACTCATTTTCCTAGGTACAAATCTGGCTTCAGACACTTTCTAGTTGTGTGATCTGTTTGCCTCAGTTTCCCCATTTATAAAATGAGCTGGAGAAGGAAGTACCAAAGTACTTCAGAATCTTGCCAAGAGAACCCCAAATGTGGTCACAAAGAGTTGGACATCACTGAAAAACAAATAAACAACAACAAAAACAAGGCCCCTTTTGGCTCTAAACTTAAAATCCTATGAACTATTGTAGCAACAATGTGGTTCTCAGCTGCTGTGGGGTGTAAGACCCAACAAGACCAGCACCAGGAGCTGCCAGCACAGGTTCTTTGATCTGCTTCACTAAGGAAAGTAACATTAATGGGTTAACAATCTTACTTTAATCCAACATACAAATATCATTCACTTACTTCAGTAGGAAAAGCCAGCACGCTGAACTTCAGAGCAAATAAGAAGGATGGTGATAGGATTGAAGGGGGCCACCAAAGATCTCTTATAAAAATCTAGATTTGAGCTGAGATTTGAAAGATGTCAAGGGAACCTTGAGATAGAAGTGAGGGGTACTGGGGAGCAGTTCTGATGGAGGACAGTTATAAAGATCCATAAAAATGCTTATGGGAAGGAAAATATTGACTTTTGCTGTACAAGAATTTCCCCAGGAGAAAAGAACAATTATTTTCTTAATGGAAATGGAACAGGGTTATGGAAATAGACAATTTGATGATTTGGCCACATTTCTGGGTCATGAAATGTGAGAACCAGAGTCAATTTTGATCGGGATGTACAAAACACCTTGCACCAAAAAGAACAGATATTTGAAATATGAGTGTCATTCAACTGATATAATGACAGATCATATGTTTATGTATGTCTTCATTTTTCCCTATAAATGCCTTCTCCCAAACTGGGGCATTATTCTCTCCTTTTCAGTGCAAGCCAGTGTTCCCAGAAGTTAAACAAAACTGAATGTATTAGCATTTAGGGACAGAAAGGTAGAGAAGATAATTTTGTTTATGTAAACCATAGTTTATAAAAAAAATAGAAAATATAACTTTTACAGAGGGACAAAAATGTTTTTCATAGCATTGATTCATGACCTTCACATTTAGAATATGAATAAAGTGGCCTTTGAAAATGAATCAACATTATCTATATTAAAAACTACATCAGACTCTAAGGTAACATGCATTGGTATTGATGAATGGAGCTCTTAGTTTGTGTGTTGATAATAATTCCATTTCAGCTGATCATTGCTCAGTGTGGTGAGAACACAGTTAGACTAGATATCCGAAGAACACTTTAATATTTCAGGGACTCAGTCATATTAATGGTTTGAAACAATTCTTTCAGACTGCTAGCCCTCAAGAATTGCTCAACTAGGCTAGCAATTGTGGTTCAATGAAAGCAATGCTGAATAGTGAGTCAAAAAACCTGTATTTGAATCCCCTTTCTATAACATTCTACCTTGCGATACTTCTCTTTTGTTCTTAGGTTCCTCATTTGTATGTGCCGGTGAGTTAGTGAGTGTGTGTGTGTGTGTGTGTGTGTGTGTGTGTGTGTGTGTGTAGAGAGAGCCAGAGCCAGAGAGAGACAGACAGACAGAGAGAGACAGAGAGACAAAGACAGAGACCAAGACAGAGAAAGACATATAGACAGACAGAGAAAGAGAGGGAGCGAGGGAGGTAATGAAGAGAGGGAAGAAGAGGAAGAATTGGGCAAAAGGACTTCTGAATCCTAAATTCTATCAAACGAGATATGTGTGCATTGAACATAATAAGTACTTACAAATACTTCTTCCACTTAAATCTATGACCCCATGAAACTTCTCATTAAAAAATTAATTATGTTTATTCCCTTGTTCCACTGTTACTTTATTGAAGGGACCAATATTGTGAGTTTTCCTCATTTCCCTTTAGTGTACTTTTCTCTCGCATCTTCAGTCTCAAATTTTCCCTTTTCCTTCCTTCCTCACTCTCACTCTCACTCCCTCTCTGGCTCTGTCTGTCTCTTTTTCTATCTATATGTCTCTGTCTCTCTCTCTGTCTCTCTCTGTCTCTGTCTCTCTCTGTCTCTATCTCTCTCGGCTCCTTCCCTTTAATCTGCATATGTGCTCTGATAGTCCTACCCTAAAAAATACAATGATAATATCCAGCATTTATGTAGCACTTTAAGGTTTGCAAATTATTTCCCAAATACTCTCCCATTTTGTCCTCAACATAACCCTGCGAGGTAGGTGATATTATTATGCCATCTTAGGGATAGGGAGAGGATGAGCTGAGTTACCCAACTATCTGGGTCCCTATTTAGGCAGCTGGGTCTACTCCCAGGTTATATTTGTCCTTCATTTTCAAAGAGGACCACGGCATCAGGGAAATGATGACATGACTTGCAATGATAACTATTTGTCTTTCGAACAGCAACCCTAAGGGCCTTCCTCTCCCAGCTTGATTTTTTTTTCTTTTTTGATTTTTTTTGAGGGGGGGAGGCAGGGCAATTGGGGTTAAGTGACTTGCCCAAGGTCGCACAGCTAGTAAGTGTGTCAAAGTAAGTGTGTCAGGTGTCTAAGGCTGGATTTGAACTCAGGTCCTCCTGACTCCAGGGCTAGTGCTCTACTCACTGAGCCACCTAGCTGCCCTCTTTTTTCTAATTAAAGGGGCCATTTCTTGAATCACTTCATAAAGAGGCCTATTCACTGAATGAGCATTACCTCACTCTAAGTGAGTACATGAAAAGGCCTTAGTCTTAAAGGTCCAGGGTCTTCCATTGCATCCTGGGTCATTTCCAGTCATCCTGATGAATATCAGGTCACAGGATCCAGTTGGTTCTGGAGGAGAAAGTGAGGCTTGTGACCTTGCACAGCCTTCCCTCACTCACATCAAAGTCAACTGCAAGTCATGTCATCATTCCCTGATGCTATGATCCTCTTTGAAAATGAAGGACAAACACAACAACCGTCTTAGGGATGAGCAGATAGAGTCAGAGATTAAGTGACTAGCTCTGTCCACCTATTCTTTTTTGGCTCCACTCACCATTCCTGTAATGTTTCAAATGAAACTCCTGCTCCTCTGCTCTCCATTCTCCGATATGTATTGTCATCCTATGAGAACATAAACTCTTTAAAAGCAGGGACTTTGTTTTGTGTATGCTCCAAATGCAACACTTTCCTGGGCACATAGTAAGCACTAAACAGATGTTTTGTTTCCCTGAATAAATGCTTGATAAATAACTTTGGATTTCTAGAAAATACTGAGATAGGTAGCACTGTAGAAGTGGAGGTGAGATCAAGTGCTACAATGGTGGGGATAACAGGGGTGAGGAGAGGGAACATTTCTTTCTTGGAGATGAGACATAGGTTCAAGATATAGATAAAGAAGAAGAAACCTAAAGAAATTCTGGAATGGCCCAGATCCCAGTAAAGTCGAAGATGGCTGGGAAACCTTTGAAGTATATTGTTTAGATGTGTTTACTTTCGAAAAATCTGTTAATAACAAAAATAATGATGTTAGTGATCAAAGTCTATAGAATTATTCTTTGTGTTCTTTGAGAGTCAGAGCAGTCAATCCTATAAATAAAATCTATATTTAAAATACCCCATTTGTGAATAGGTACACATTAGGCAGGCTGGTGTTCTAGAAACTAGTAAGGCCTGTTTGTCTATAAGACCACAGAAATTAAAGTTAGTGGAGACCTCAGATATCATGCAGTCATGGAATTCCAAATAACATGCTAGAATAGGCCATAGAAGCCAGCTAGTCCATGAGCAACTGAGGCCCAGAAAGGTTAAACCACTTGTTTAGAGCCATACAAGTATTAAAGAGTGATACTGGGATTTAACCTCAGATTCTCCGACTCCATCCACTGACCACAGACTTATTACTTGTAAGAAATTTACTAGTAAGAAAAAAGCAAGTAAGCCTTGCTTTATTTTAGGATTTTGCTTTACAATTTCTAAGATTCTGTCAGTGACCACAAAGGAAAAAAAATACTAAAGCATTGGAAAAAGGACATTATGGAATAAAATCTGTTACAGTAAAAAAAAAATAAGGAAGGCAGTTGGGAATATTAACCATGTCTGTAATTCCAGGCTGAGTTTGATAGGTTGCTTGGGAGTTCTGAGCTGCAATAAGCGAATGATAGTCAGGTGTCTCAACTAAGTTGGGCATTGATATGGTCAACCTCAGCAAGCAAGAAGCTAATGTGTTGTCTAAGGAGGGGCAAACTGGCTCAAAGTAGAAATGAAGTAAGTCACAGCTTCTATACCAATCAGTATCAGAGTATGGCCTTGAATGACCAGTGCATATCTAGCCTGAGGGAGATAGGGAGACCTGGTCACCCCGCCCCCCCATGAAGGGACAATGATGAAAGAGCAAAGAATTATTGTAACCCAGCACTTGGTCATTGTTCTTTCCACCTCAGTGTCTCTCTCAGTGGGCCCAACACAAATCAGTAGCCACACAATCCAAGTTTACTTCAACAGCACTTTTGTGCCACCTGATGTGAGGATTTCTCTGACTCCAGATCCCCAGCGGAGGTGTATCAGAATAGGCTTCATGGGCACTTCTTCGGGAGGGTGTGATGGGATTTTTTCCCAGATATGGCTTAGAGTAGACGGTGCCTTTCATTTCTGATTCTAGGATTCTGAAAATGTTGAGAAAAACTGATTAACCTTTGACTGCTACTATTCCCTGGTCCCGAGATCCAGACTTTGAAGATAAATACTCCAATACTCAAAGGATATATAATATTTTTGATTCGGACATGCCCTTACCCCTTCCCAGCAAATCTTGTTCAGCTCCTGATGTGGACAAGAAGAAAAAAATAATGATGCATCCTAAAATGGTCTCTGGGCTTTAGGCTATAAACACAGCAAATAAAAAGAATGATCTATGAAAGCTGCCTCCTTTTAACTGAGGCACGACAAAAGTCCAGTGCTTCTCTGACCTACAATCTATTTATCTAACTGCTTTGTGAGATCATTGTTAAACTTCTAGTTTTCTTTTTTTTTTACTTTTCTGCTCTTCTATTTTGCAACTTGGTGAGCTATTTCATTGTGTGTTCTTACTATTCATAGGAAAGCCCTTGATGCCAATGATAGAGGCCATCCCAAAGTACAGGTTAGATGATATTGCTCATTGGCTTAATCAACTCCAATGAATCCTTATTGCTTCCAGAATAAAATCCATATGTCTGTATTTGATATCTATGACCCTTCCTGAGCTGACTCCACCTTCCTTTTCCAGGCTTATTACACCTCTTCACCAACCTTCTATCTACTCTGTATGTCCTTTAAGGTACCTACTTATGCATATCTTGTCTTTCTCATTAGAATATAAGTGATTCAAGGTCAAAGACTTTCTCTTTTGCTTTTTTTCTTCAGATTCCCCAATGCCTCACACCGTACAATGCTTGTTCATAGGAGATCCTTAATAAAAGCCTTCATAAAAGACAGACATTCATAACCTGACTCTATTGCTTCAATTAAACTCAAAAACCATTTTAAAATACCTACTTGAAATGCGCAGAGAGACACTGAGTGCTGACCTCACCATCAGAAAGACTTGAATTCAATTCTTGCCTCTGATACAAACTTTGTTACCCTGGGGAAACCCCTTACCCTCTCAATGTTCCGGCAACTCACAATTTAGAGATCTAAAGCTCAAAGATATCTCAGAGGCCCTCTCCTCCAACCCATTCATGTTATAAATGAATAAACTGAAGCCAAGGAATGTTGAATGACTTCCTCAAGGTCATACAACCGTAAACATCAAAGGAGGTGGTGTGCCAGAGCAAGCTCTTACAGGCGGGAGCTATTTGTGAAGTTTTCTGTGTGAGCAGTTAGAGTTCTGAAATTGTCAAATGCTCCAAACCAGGCCTTAATTTACCATTTCATTGATTCCTAGAGTCAAGAAAGCAATGGAGAAAATGTTAATGCAGATTAAACTTAAAAGTGTGCATGCCTTTTCAGATAGCTTCTTGTTAAGCATTAATCAGCACAGCCCTGTTTGAACCCAGGGCCATCAATTTCAGGGCTGGGGCTCTTTCCAATGCACCATGCTTCATCTCTAGAACTGTAAATTCAAAAGCCAGAACTAGTCTGCATTGTTATGGAGAGTTTCCTCCCTGGCAATTTACTACAATAACTAAATCAATTGTGTAAGACACTGGGATTTGGGGAGTGGACCTGGAATCTCATCAGCCTTTAGAATTCCTGATGAGAACAATTCTTCCAACAATGCAGATTAGCAAGTTTTTGTTTTGTTTTGCTTTGTTGAAAGTTATGATCTGATCAGTAAACTCCAGTAGCTTCCTATTTCCTCCAGGATCAGATACAAAATACTCTGTTTGGCATTGAAAGTCATTCCTAACCTACGCCTCCTGCTTTTCCAGTCTTCTTACACTTCATCCCCTTACCTGTGCCCTTCAATTAAGTGACACTTGAGTCCTAGCTGTTCCACAAACAAGACATACTCTTCTACCCCTTGGCTCTGTGCATATTCTCTGCCTGTCCCCCATGCCCAGAATGCTCTCCCTCATACACTCCAACTATTGACCTCTCTGGTTTCACTTGAAAAGATGAAAATTTCATCTTTTACTGGAAACTTTCCCCAACACCCATAAGTTTAGGGCCTTCTTCTGCTAATTATATTCTATTTATCCTGACTAGAGCTTGTTTTTATCTATTTGTTGACATGTATTCTCCTCCATTAGACTTTAACCCCTATGACTGCATGGCTTGTCCTTTGCCTCTGTTTGTTCTTCTAGCACTTAGCATAGAGCCAGCCACATAGTAGGCACTTAAATGTTGATTGATTGAAGTGATTTGCCCATGGTCACATCACTAGTATATGTCAGAGAAAACCCTTGTACCTCAGGCTTTCTAGCTCTAAGGCTGGACCTCAAGTCACTATGCCATGCTGCTTGTCAAATTAAATATAATTTACAATCTACAAGTACATCTGTGTTGTATGAAGTGCCATATAATCAGATGAGGAAGAAATTTCTTCTGGCTAAGGGAATAAGAAGAATGGAGCCAAATCTTATGCATGCATAGGGTACCAGCATGTAGAGATGGGACAGGTAGACAGAGGGAAATCTCAAGAATAGGAAGTAACATAATTACTTAATCTCACAGAGTTTGGCAAGCTGTTTGTCCTTTGTAGCATCTTCTGTTGAAAGGGGCATTAGAGACATTTTTACATCCAAGCGTCCAACTTCAGTATCAAGAATTGATTGAATTCAAGTCCTTCCTCCATCCTCCTACACATACCATGTGACCCTGGGCAAGTCACTCTCTCAGTGGCACAGGCAATTCTCCTACTACAGAAATCAAACAATCATCAGATTTTAACACTTTAAGACAATCTAATTCAAAATCACAATTTTACAGATGAGAAAACCTAGTAGCTATGTAGATTGCTATAGGTCAATAGCAGCAAACTAAGGACTAGTATCTATCTTTGACTCCAGACAGACCCATGAGTAAATAAGCTGCCAGACCCAGCTTGGCTCAACAAAGAGAATACTTCACAATTTTTCCTCAGCCAGCTCCATGGATTGGGCCTTTGTTAAAGAATTCACATTTCAAAAATAAGCATCCAATGCTTGGTCCATTTGGCAATTAAGTTGAAGAAAATAAAATATTCACCTCTCACCCCTGAATTGTCAAGTTGCATCCTGCAAACTCTAGGTATTGGCTGTTTGTTTCCTTTTCTTTTTCACACTGTGAGCACGTCTGGAGAATCTATTTCTTTAGATTCCTGAGTCTTACTACATTGCAGCCTACTGTCAAGCTGTAGATAAGTCAATCTTGGACTCTATTCAAGGTTGAAGAATAAGATCCTTCATTAAAATTCAGAAGCATCATGATGGAGTGAATAGAGAACCAGCAATGAAACCAGGATACCTGAATTCAAGTCACACTTACTCAAACACCATAGCTCTGTGACCCAGGGCAAACCATTAGCTTCTCAGACCTCTAAGACAGGAATGTCAAACTCAAACAGAAATGGATCCCTGAAGGCCACATAATTGACTTATAAAGCCACAAATTGACATTATCTATGCTTTATTGTGTTTTTAAACATTTCCCAAATGCATTGCAATCTGGTTCCTGCTTGACTGCTCCCATTGGCTACATGTTTGAAACCTCTGCTCTAGACAACTCTTTAAGACTTTAATTTGCAGCAAATGTGCCTACCTGGATTGGGAGAGGGAGTTTCTTCTCCAAGGAGTTCACTTAACAAATAGCATTGCAGGAATGCAAGTTGAAATTCTTACCTATCAAGTGGTTTCATACTGTGGACCCAAACGTAGCATCATAGTGAGTCCTTGATATAGCAAATTTTCAAATGTCTTATTTCTTATATTAATTGTTTTTCTGGATAAAACCTTATTAATATAATATTTGATGCTATAATACTTTGTGACTCAATCACAAGAGAAAAGAATGCAAACTTAAAACTAAAAGAAAAGTAAGAAATGTTATATTTAACTGAATGATGATGTAATTACAGAAATTATAGTGGGCTCCTACCTGAGACTGTACTTCATTTATTCATTCAATTTAAGGGTCCTTATGTTGTCCAGAGGATAACATATTACTTCAGTATTGTCATCATTTATCACCATCACTATTATTTTTGCTGTTATTGTTAATATTGTTGTAATTATGAGTAGTCTGTGCCTCTCTCTTTTATATTATCCTTTACCTGCTACTCACTCTGGATTTAGCTGTTGCCTTCATCTGAGTTACTTCTGAAGTGGGTAGATGGCATTTTTTCTAAGAGCTCCTATTTCTTCTCATGCCACCCATAAGAAGAACAGGTGTTCTATTCCATGTGATCCAATGCCTTGGCATCGATCCCATAAGTCATGGACCAAGGAATTTATCATCCTCCTCCCCCATGAAGAAAAGTAGAACTAAAAAGCTCTGTGCCCTCATGACTTCTATAAATTGTTGACAGTTTTATTTGTAAAACACATTTGGCATTTCCCATGGGCCATTTAAAACTGAAATGGTATCATAAATTCCAAAAGCTCAGACGTAAACAGGACATAGTTGATGACCTCCCTATATATTATTATGCTTCTGTGATCCCTGGGGCAGGTCACTGTTTAGGAAATATGGAGATTTTTTGAAAAGTGATAAGATTTAGCTAGCAGGGCCACAAAGTTAGATACCACTATATTAGGGCCTAGTTCCTACACATTTAGATGGTCTCTCCATTTGACAATTCCTAAGAAACTGCATTTGCCTTCTGTTTTAATGGATAGGATTTTGGATCGCTATGTGCAAGATCAGATTCCTGGTGCCAAAGTTGTGGTGGAATCCATTGGAGCCCGGCGGTTTGGAGAAGCCTATTCTCAAGAAGACTATACCAAATCTGACCTGGTTGTCTATGCAATTGACCCCCAAACCAACAGAGCAATCAGCAGGAATGAACTTTTTAAGTAAGTACTTGAAACATATATTCAATATTTGCTCAAATCCATTGATGAAACTATCAATTAGACCTCCTCCAGTAATGCTAATCTTTGTCCATCCTTTGTGATCCTTGCTCACATAATCCCATGAGTTCACCCTAGGGTGTCCATCTAACATGCTGGGCACTTTTCTTGCTTTCACTTTGCAAATATATCCATGGAGGCACACAGGATCTCACTTAATGAATAACCCATCTATTTTTCACTCATGAAACTTCAAAGATATCCGTTATTATACTTCTCTTAAGTGATTCCTTGATTCTAATGTGTTGCACTATGCTTACATTCTTATAACAAACTGTAAATTAAAGCTCTTTACTTCTAGATGCCATGTACCTTTACAGTTCCATCAAAGCATAATCCGTATTGATTACCAGAGATAAAAAGGATCATAATAAATCACAATTCTTCACATATTTTATGCAAGCTATTTTTTTCTTTAACCTCAATGAATATTTCTGAGTTTATAGAATTAGTCATTTAACCAAATTTTCATGTTAACTATATTCAGAGACTGTGAGAATATTTAAAAGGAAAAAAAATGCTTAGGATATATAAAATTTAAGAGGAACTTACAGAATAGTGTAAATTTCTAACTTGAAATTTGCTTCTCTAAATTCCTTGCTTCTTTCCTCTGCATTCATAAAAAATAAGCCTCACCAAATAAAATGGGGATGCAAAGCTAAGCAGTGGTGTTTTTGAAAAAGATCTAAGGATTTTAATCGATGACAAGAACGCTATGCATTAACTGTTTCATGTGGGAGTCAAAAAAGTTAATATGCCCTTTGGAGTCATTGAGAGAGGCCTGGTGTCCAGGATAAGGTTGGCAATTATGATGGCAACTACTATGACAAAGATGATGATGACAACAATGATGCTGCTACTACTGCTGCTGCTGGATAGCTCACATATATTAAAAGCTTTAAATATTGAAAAACAATAGACAACTTTACATATCTATCTCAATGATATTTGTATTGTATTCTGTCATAGTCTGTCGTAGTCAGACCACACCTGGAGTTTCATATATTCTAGTATCACATTTAGAAAGAACATATATGAATTTCAGAGTATCCAGTGAATGGTAACCAAGATAATAATAATTTTAATTATATCAAACAACAATGAAAGCTATGATTTACATGGTACTTTGAGGTTTACACAATGTTTTACAAATATTATCTAATTTTGTCCTTACAAGAACACTGAGGGTTAAGTGCTAATATTATCCCAATTTTATGGAGGAAAATTAAGCAGAGGTCAAATGATTTGCCAAGAGTGACATAGGTAGCAAGTGTCTGAGGATTTGAACACAGGTCTTACTGACTTCAGGGCTAAAGTCTATCTACTATATTACTTACCTGTCTCTGGTAAAAATGTTCTGAGAATCTATTGAAGAAATTGTAAGGCAAAGACTATTCAAAAGAGAGGGGATAATGGCTATATTCAAATATTTGAAAGGCTATCAAGCAGAAGAGGTCTTAGATATATGATAAGTCCCCAAAAGATAGAATTGGAAGGAAAGGATAGAAGTGGAAGAGAAAAATTTCACTTGGATGCCAGAAAAACTTCCTATTTGTCATAACTCACCTTATGTTGCACTGACTATCTTGGGAAATACGTTTCTCTCCACTGGAAGTCTTTAGACAGAGGCTGAATGACCACTTGCTGGGCATATTTTAGTCAGGATTTCTTTCAGGTATAGGTTGAACCAGATGTTCTTGAGGTTCTTTCCAGTACTACTATTCTGGGAATCTCTGATTCTGTGAATGTAATTGAACAAATGTTGTACAAGGAAAGAACTGCAAAAGTAACACAAATGGATGCAAATGATTATTGGCCCAACCAAATCCTGAGATCTCAAGTAGGATGGGAGTGATCATTCGGGAGGGATTAATCAGAAAAGTCATAAGAAAATATTCAGACTCATGGGCAAAGCCTAATAGGTAATTACAGTATCACTTATTACTCCAGGAAACAGCTCTGAAGACTGTCAAATCAAAAGTCCCAGATATTTGCCTTATTATAATGCATGTGTCACACCTTTCACAACCAATGCTAAATTTAGAAAAAAGTTTTCACTTATGTATCTGCAGGATTGGGTAGTTGAACTGAAAATGATCCATGTTGGTCATCCATCTTAGCTTCCTATAATCCCTAAATAACATTAACATCTTAATTAAATAGTTAATGGCATACCAGTGATTTTGTCAGAATAGAGGCATCTTTAATTATATTTCTAATACTTATTAAGTGCCTTAATTTTTCAAAGTGCTCTGGCACTAATTATCTCATTATATTCTTATGAGTTATTTTCTATAATTATAAGTTATGATGTATATTGCATTAATATGTACAGATGTAAATAACATATGCACATTACACATAGTTGGAAGAAAAGAGTAGAGACAGAATCTTTACCCATGATTTTATTGATAGAGAGAATGTTAGATGAAGAATATCCTTCTCCAATGCATATCAGAACATTATTTACAATTTATAGTCTTGGAGAGTTGTCTATGTATGTATTTGTATTTTTAAGACATCCCTCTGTAACTAAGTAAAACTAACAAAATTTCTATAGAGATTTCAATAATTTTTAATCAAGTTTATGTTACTTGCAAACTAATATCTTAGTTCATGGCAAAATGTATATGGACCCAAAAATATCTATTTTCTCAAATAAAATCTGTCTGGCCTCCCTATGATTTGACATATAAGTTCTGTCCATCAAAAATACTATTTTAATACTTTAGAATACACAAACACACATACATACACAGTGTGTGTGTGTGTGCATGTGTATCCTAGGGTGATTTTTTTTCTTTTTCATAATTTGGACAGCTCCCACATGCCAGGCCACAGTTGCTATGTCTGAACTCTCAAACATGCCCTTATGACAAGCAATGCAGCAGAAATAAAATGAAAGATGACTTTGATAGGCATTCTTATCTAAGACTCAAGCCTTATGAGAATACATACCCCTGGTCAGCCGGGCAGAATTCCAAGCTCCGCTATGAGATTCTAGGCATACAATCATTTTTCACCATCTTCTTCAATGAATTGTTATAGAACACTATGGAAGAAGGACACAGTCATGTCCATATCACATATGCATCTTCTTGATGGATGTGTACCTAACCCTGAGGACTCCTTTGGTCAAATTATAACAGTACAAACCCCCTGATGATGCAAAGATAGACCAGTTGAATTAGCCCCAAACCTCCTTTTCCTACTAAATATCCCAGAAATTTCTTCATTGGCCCAGGCAGACAAGTTCTACTTAACCAATTTATGGTTAGTTAGGATCTGTCCATGGTGTCATTCCGGCAGGAAGGTGATGGTGGTGTTTTTAACTGTTCTGACCACACTGATGACATCAGTGAGGTCAACCAGATTTTGGATGAGTAGATTTCTTCTCATGAAGAGATTTTTTTTTATCATGAACTTAACAATCATTAAAAATACAAACATCTCAATATATAATGAAAAACAAAAAAAATGAGGATGGTGCATAATATGTATCCTTCATGTGAAGACAAGGTACAAAGAAGGGTGACCCACATTTTTTATTTCCCTGTCTTGATTCCAGAATGTTCCTCATATTCCAATAAAAACCCAATATAAAATATAATGCACATTTTCTTCTTTTAATACATATGTTTACTATAGGATACAAATTCTGTATCTTTCAGTGTTTCCAAGGAAACTCATATACATTAGTTATATTGAACCTATATCTGAACTTTTTCATGGAAGCAGCAGGAAGCTTGAAGGAGGAAAATGGAGAGGGCCCATTTAGCCTGCTGCTCCAAGAATCTGCCTCAATTGTGCTTGTTGCATGAGCATCAAGGCTAAGAGTTCACCTACATACATAAGGCCTTCAATTTTCAATATGCTATTGCAGCTCTGACAGACTTTGGACTTAATTTGTATTACTCATTTCAAAATGCTTTTTCACTTTATTAGCCATCTCACGATCTTTGATCACCTTGTGTCGTTTCCTCTCCCAGGCATTGCTAACCAGAGAGAAAGGTGCAAGGCTCTTTATAAAATGGTAGTCATTATTAGAACAGATTTAAATTTTAAGTACAAAACTAGCATGAAGTCCATTAAGCAAAGCATTTTTCATTTATTAGGAAGAAAAACAACTGCCCTGTCCATAATTTTATGTCATATGTCATGTTTTATACTGGACAGAATTTGAATGGTTGAGTTACAAAACCCTAAAATAAGAGATTTTTTTTTTTATTAAATGCACAGAGAATCTTAAATAAGACAGTGCTATAAATTCCCTTGTGGATAAATTCCACCACTGCTCAACACAATGTCCTTATGAGTTCAGAAGTTTCTCTTATGCTATAGTGCCATCTAATGGTCAACCACAAATTTGAATTCTAGCGGTCTTTTTCCTGATGTTATCATCTTAAATTTTGATGTAAATATGGTTGATTATTTTAAAAATGTATTTACTTTAAAATAGTTTTCTGAAATATTGTTAGTATTTATAATTTATTTTTAAATTGTTAGAGAGCTACCTAAGGAAAAAGAATAATTCTTAGCCATTTTTCCTCAGAATCTCAACATTGAAAAACTTGTCTATTTCATCCCATCAACAAATGTTTTCAAGAGCTTACTGTGTGAGAATCTCTGTACTAATATGATGCAGGGGATATAAAGTCAAGAGTGAAACAGTCCACAAAATCAAGAAACTTACATTGTAATGGTGAAAATAACGTAAACATGGCTAAGTGAATGTTAAATAAATTCAAGTATTGGGGGTGTGCTAGAAGCTAGAGGGGTCAAGAAATGCTTCATAGAAGAGAAGGTAATGCCTGATATGAACCTTGAAAGAAACTAGGAATGTTAAGAGTAGATGAGGAGGGAGAACATCCCCAGCCTCAAATTAAAAGGTGTACCCGAACAGGAATCGTCTCTATAACATATTTACCAAGAAGCCATCCAGCCTTTATTGGATGACCTCCAGTGAGAAAGAGTTCACTACGTACTATGGCAGTTCAGTACACGTGTCAGCTCTAATTATTAGAGTTTTGTTTTACTTTTTTTTGGTTCTGGATTTTACACCAAACTTAAATCTGTACCTTTACTGCTTCCTCTGGATTTTTCAAGATTTATCCTCTGGGGCAAGCAAATCAAAACTAATCTCTTTTCTATGTGACAAGTTTTCAAGTGCTTGAAGATGAGTACCATGATTTCTCTCCAAGCTAAGCATTTTCAGTTCCTTCAACTGATCTCCATTCAGCATGATGTTAAGAGCCTTCATCATGCTGGTTCATGCCCTTTGAATTTTTCCACTTTGCTGAATTAGTGTCTTTCATCAATTTGGGGGACAAGAATTGAGCATCATACCATAAGTATTGTATATCCAGGTGGAAATACAGCAGGACTGTCACCATTGTAGTTCCAAATATTTTGTCTTTCCTGATGAAGCCTAAGATAGTAGTAGATTTTTAGTTGATATATGACTCAGTTGATCCATAGTATACTTTCAGTCCAGTAAAAATGCAAGATCTCCTTCAGATCAATAAACAAACTGGCAAGTATGTATTAAGAATTTACTGGATGCCAAGCATTATACTAGAATCTAGAGATATAAGTACAAAGAATTAACCAATCCCTTCTCTCAATGAGTTTATATCCTGCTGATTAATTGCTTTTTAACCATATCTCCCCCTACTTTGTACTTTGAAAGTTGATTGCTTTTTCAACCCAAATAAGGTATTCCATTTATTCCTATTACATGTAATTATATTAGATTTAATTCAGTGTTCTTATCTGTTGATATCTTTATAGATCTTGACCTACTCTTTAAATATGCCAACTAGCTTACTCAGCTTTGTGCTATCTGAATGTTTAATGAAAATGCCATCTCTGCCTTTATTCAGTCATTTACCCAAAGAAATGTAAATATGACCAGGTGAACCACGATTTGCTGGGATCACTTCATTAGAACCCTCCTTCCAAGTTGACATCGAGCCATTCATTTGGATATGGCAATTCAACCAATTCTAAATGGCCCAAACTATGTTATCACTTAGGGGCAGCTAAATGGAATGGCGGTTAGAGTGCTAGGCCTGGAGTCAGGAAGACTTATTGTCCTGAGTTCAAATCTAGGCTCAGACACTTACTACCTGTGTGACCCTGGGCAAGTCACTTAACCTTGTTTACCTCAGTTTCCTCATCCAGAAAATATGCTGGAGAAAGAAATGACAAACTACTCCAGTACCTTTGCCAAGAGAAAACCTCAAATGCCAAGGGTCAGATACAGTTGAAACAACTGAATGATGCTATCACTTATACCACAATTTTCCATCTATTACATAAGAAGAGCATCTGAGATTTTGTCAAATGATTAAATAAAATTTAGGAAAAGTCAAGCTACAGAATTGAATATCCTTAGATTTTTGGGAAAATGTTTTTGTCTAAGTCCTAGTGGTTTTATTGCCAAGTTTTGAGTATATTTAATACACTGCTGATTCTATCTCATGAGAAAAAATAAATTGAATACATTATATATTTGATACTATTAGATTGGAAGTTGACATGGCATTGTTTTTAAAAATCTCCTTTAAGAGTCAGAAAGATGTGGGTTCAAGTCCTCCATCTGTTGTATACCTTTGGGATCAAGAGCCTATTGCCTAATTCCTCAGTGCCCTGATGCAGCTCTTTAGGACTAGAAATTGCAGATAAGTTGCCCATTTCCATAGTGAGTTGTCACAATGGGATTTCACTACAATGATGAAAGCACACACATGTACACACAATATGTTTGCATGTAAACACATAATATGTATTGCCTGTGGGTTTATACAAATTAACATGTATCTGTACATATGTGGACATACTCTAGAAAACTATGATTCACAGATCAAGAGCCTCTCTGTCTTATTAGAGGTAATTCCTCAATAGGCGCCCCCTGCATTGTCAAAATTAGGGGTCATAGATTTACACACATGCATATGAATACATTTAGCCACTTATATACACTTTCTGCCAATTCTTCCACCAAATCCACATCGAAAGCTGCATTATTTCAACATAATGTAGTGGATTTTCAAGGGCTTTATCAGAGTAACATAAGCTCTGATCTACCAAGCTTAAAGGGTTTTGAAATGTGCCTGGTATTGGATTGTCTTCTGAGATCAACCTGGCTAAAATTCAGAGACTCGTCAGCAGATTAGCTTCAGAATAAAGAATCACTTGGTCATAACAACTCAAACACCTACTGAGCCATGTATGTACTGTGGTCCACATAAGTAGAGGGAATACAGAGTCTGATGGGATCACTTCTCCTTTCAAAGTATTAAAGATTGATGTAACAAAGTGTGGAAGAAACTTGTTGATCAGTCAGTTGTCACATTTTCCTTCTTTTATTCTTTAAAGCCTATCCTTGTTCAGTGCCAGACATGTACAGTGAAGCTACTTTGTAACTTATTTACTTCTGAAATGACTTTTCCATATAGTCAGTTAATACTTATAAAACCAAAAAACAACTATAGAAAATTTCACATGTGGTATAATTATAAAATTGACTATTGGGTATATAGTTAAACTAGATAGAATTTAAAATTCACATACGATTTAAAATTACATGAATATGAAAAATACAAAATGACACTGAGTCTTCTGTGGCTCTTTTCTACTTCTTCTGGATCTCTTATCAGAAAGGTGGACAAGTTGGGGTGGGGGGAGAATGAAGCTGCCCCCAAATCTCACTTTTTATTGTCCATAAAGGCCAAATTAGTTTTTGGTACTCAAAGTGTGAGATCCTTATATAGTAACCATTAACTAGGCACTGAATCAGAATAGTCTTAATAGTCTTGCTATAAATACTAACAGACAACCACAAGAAATTGCAGATAAATGGAAAGGGTACTCACCATATTTTCTTGAATGAGGAAATAAAGGCAACCATAGAGTTGACTTTCTCTTGTTTAGAAAGGCAACCAGAAGTATCACCTTATGGGATACTCCATGATTTCACACTGCAGGACGCGTGCAAAACATTTGTATATATGAAAAGTCAAATTTTTTAAACCTACATTGAAATAAGTGTAACTTCTATGCAAAAATCTCACACAGAATGAGACAGTCAAAATCTACAGAGAACTGAAGTGCCTGCCAAGTTAATCAGTGCTTACCTTTTACCCCTTGCTGATTTCAATGCGAAGGTGGGAGTAAGGGACAATGATGAAAAATAAGTTGCAGTCTGATCTAAGGTCGGCTTTCTTGTCTCCTTTATCAAATATTCCCTTCAGGCTTACATTTTTTTTAATCCTGCTCATCCTTTTCTCGCATCTTCAGATAATGTTGAACTCTGCCATTTTCATAGCTGAAAAATGAAGCCTCTTTGACATCTCCCAGAGCTGGTTCAGTTTCTTGTTTCAGAACCCCTATAAGGAAGGCCAAAGGATTGTAGACTACCAAATTTTGTAGGCAATTTTAGGCTATTCTTGAAGAGGACATGGTGAGCTCAGAAGCAGAACAAAGAGAAAGGGACAATGTGAAGAGGAGAAGTTAAATGGGAAATAAGCAGTTACCAATATGGCTGACATTTCTGCATCCGCTGTCTGTGCACAAAGACAAAAATCAAATCCAAATTGGATGATAGCATACAAGTGAGAAGATAATGCATATAATTAAAATAACCCCACCTTTTTATTAGTATTTCAGCAACTTAAAGTATTGGAAAATGGAAAATGTACAAATACCAGACCAGAAACAACTATGGATTTCCTAAGAAAAGGTAATAAAAGTAAATTAGTCTCCATCAAGAGGCTGAGAGAGAAACACCCTTAGTTAGGATATATCTGATCCCCTTGCCAAGCAGCAAGATATGGCAAATACCACTACTAGTTCTGTATCCCAAAGAGATCATAAAAAAGGAAAAAGTAGCCACAAATATGAAAATATTTATAGCACCTCTTTCTGTGGTGGCTGAGAACTGGAAATTGAGGGGCTGCCCATCCATTGAGGAATGGCTGAACAAATTTTGGTATGTGATTATGATGGAATACTATTGTGGTATAAAAAATGATGAGCAGGTGCATTTCAGAAAAAATAAACCTGGAAAGGTTCACATGAATTGATGCTGAGTGAAGCAAGCAGAACTAGGAGAACATTGGACACAGCAATAGCCACAGTGTGCGATGACTAACTGTGGTAGACTTAGCTCCGCTCTGTGATGCAATGATCAAAGTCAATTCCAAAAGACTCCATGATGGAAAATGCTATCCACATCCAGGGAAAGAGCTGTGGAGTCTGAATGCAGATGGAAGCAGACTATTTCCTCTTTTTTTCCTTCTGTATTTTCTTTCTCATGGTTTTTCCCTCTTGTTCTGATTCTTCTTTCAAAGCATGACTAATGTGGAAAGATGTTTCATATGATTGTACATGCATAGCTTATATCAGATTGCATGCTATCGTAGGGACGGGAAGGGGAGGAAGAGCGAAAATTTAGGACTCAAAGTTTTATAAAAAGTGAATGTTGAAAACTAAAAATTAATTAATTGATTAAAAAAAAGAAAGATGTAGCAAGCGAGTCATCAGCAAAGTATTTATAGCATTACTACTATATACCAAGTACTGTCCTTAGCAGGGGAGATTCAAAGAAGGCAAAAAGAACACCGGTCTCGAGAAGCCAGATGGTGCAGCAGATAGAGTACTGGGCCTGGAGTCAGGAAGACCTGAATTCAAATCTGGCCTCAGATTCTTACTAGCTAGCTGCGTGACTCTGAGCAAGTCACTTAACCGCTACTGGCCACTGTTTTCTCATCTTTAAGACAGGGGTAATAATAGCACCTACGTCTCAGGATTGTTGTGAGGTTTAAATGGAATAATAATTGAAAACACTTAGCACAGTGCCTGGCATGTTTTATTGCTGTTCATCATATCCAATTCAGCATGACCCCATAAACTTTGTCCATGGTGTTTTCTTGGCAAAGATACAAGAGTGGTTTGCCATTTGCTTTTCCAGAGTGTCCCCATTTTACAGATGATAAACTGATGGAAATAGGGGTTAAGTGACTTGTCCAGGGTAATATAACTAGAAAGTATCTTAGGCTAGATTTAAACTCAGATCTTCCTGACTCCAGGCCTAGTGCTCTGTCTGCTGCACCATTTAGTTGACTTTGCCTGGCATATAGTTAATATTATTTAAATATTAGTTATTATTGCTACCATTATTAAGCTCATACTCCAGTGGAGGAGACAACAAGCAAACAACTATGGACGAGATATACACAGTGTGAATAATTTGGAAAGGTAAAATCAGAAGGAAAGAATGAGGTGCAGGGAGAGGAGTGGGAAAGGCCTCCTGCAGAAGATGGGATTTGAGATGAGACTACATGGAAGTTTGGAGCTGGAAATGAAGAGGGAGAAGCTCAAGGACTAGCAGACCTCCCATGTAAACGCACAGGCCCTTAAGATGAAGTGTGGTATGTGAAGAACAGCAGTAGCGTAGTGTCACTAGATCACAGAGTGTGTGGAGGGGAATAATCAGAACACTGGGAAGGGAGGGAAAGCCCACCTCAGGAAGAGCTCTAAAACAGAGGCTTTTATGTTTGCTCCTAGAGGCAATAGGTAGCTAGGTGACACAATAGATAATAGAGGAAAATAGAGCCCGAGCCTGGAGTGAGGGACACCTGAGGTTAAATTTGGCCCTAGGCAACCCTTGTCTGCCTCAGTTTCCTTAACTGTAAAATGGAGATAAAAATAACCTCTACCTTTTTGGTTGTTGGGAGGCCTCATAAAGCATTTAGCTCAGTGCCCAGAAGATAGTAGGTAATGTCTATTACCCCCTCCTCTCTCCTCTCCAGTAGAGACCCACTGGAGTTTATCAAGGGAGGGAGGGTGAATGGCTAGACCTACACTTTAGGGAAATCACTTTTTCAGCTGAGTGGAGGAGTGACTTTAAGAAGAGAAAGCAATTAGAAAGCTATTGCAACAGTCCAGAGGAAGCATGACAGAGCCTAGAACAGAGAGACAGCTACGTGAGCAGAGAGGAGACAGAGACAATAGATACTGTTTTGGTAGAAATAACAAGACATTGCAACAGATTGCTTATCCAAGGTAAGTGTGAGTGAGAAGTCCAATAAAACACCTAGGGTGGAAGCCTGGGTGACTGGAAGGAGTGTTGGTGCTTTTGATAGAATTAGGCTAGTCAGTTATCCAAGGGCATTGTGGGATAAAACTCACTGGATAGCAAGTGAATGAACACTGGGAAAGCACATCCATGACTTTTGTGTCAAGGTCCTTCTTTTTGCCAATGATAGAGGAGTTTCTACACTGGAACTCTAACAGCACTATTTCAGATTGCTCTATAGGAAGAAATGGAAACAGCACAAAGGAGAATGAGGATGAGAAGAGCAGATGGACCAAGCCCTGGTGGGGAGGGTCACCATATTGAGAGCATTGAACGTCCAGTACTGAACACATACGAAAGGTGATATCAAATGCTTAGAAAAAATAGTTATTTTATTTCATTATTATTTTGGCTGGCCTTGATGAGTATCTGTATGATCTTTTTTTTTTTGTTTTGTTAGTAATAAATTTATGAGAGGCAGTGGCAGAGGGACAGAGTGAGTAGCAGAGTAGATAGAAGGATGGTCTTAGAGTCAGAAGCCTGGGTTTCAGTCTCGTTTCTAACATACAGTTCTAGGGTGACCCTGGACAAGTCACTTAAGCTCTTAGTTCCCTCAGACAACTCTCTAAGGCCAGAAGCTGCAGAAACATTGCCAATAATAGAGGGGATTTCCTACTCAGGAATTCTCCAGACTTAGGAAGGCACAAATCCTGTGAGCAGTTGGATGAAAGACCCAGAGATAGCTAGTCCATCAAAATAGATAAATGAGAGAGAGAGAGACAGCCAGCCAGACATAGAAAGACAGGCAGATATTTCAGATGGACATTGATATACAAATATCAGTGAACATTTCAGATATCCCAAATTGAATATGGGTAACAAAGTAGGTATTTCAATCAAGCAAGCAATAAATCAATATTTATTACTTGTTTTCTATGTTCCAACTACTGTACTAAGCACTGGGAAGAACAAAGACAAAAGTGAAATGGTCCACACTTATATTCTAATGGGAGGGATATCACTTAGACACACATGTGTATGTATATATACATGTATATACACACATACAGAATGTAATATATACAGGAAATCGATATAAGATAATTAATTGGGAGAGAAATTGTGCTAACAGCTGGAGCACCAGGAAAGGTTTCCAACAAAAATATGGGTTTGCCCTGAATCCTGAAGGGAACCAGGTATCTGAAAAGGCAGAAGGAAAAAAGGAAAGAGTGCATTTCAGGCATAGGGGGCAATCGGTGTAAACACGTGTGTGAAAAAGCAAGTAAGCCTTTGTGGCTCGGGTGGGGGGAAGTAGCATATAAGAAAACAGGAAAGATAGGAAGGAGACAGGTTGTTAAGAAGTTTGTTCAGATTGTATCACGTTTCTAATGATCCTAAGCTTCTCCCTGAGACAAAGGCCTATCTCTTTAATGACAATATTCTTTCAATATAATGAAGCATTATGATCACAGATCCATTAGAGTAAATAATAATTTAAATAAGTGCCGCTAATCTGCATTCTTAGCACCATACCAGAACACATTGTTAATATGGGATGTTAGAGCTGAAGGCAGTGCCATATGACAAATGGAGCTCCCTATTCCTTGCCCCTAATTCTTGATGTGGATTCTGTTCTGGAGCCTCTTGCATCCCCAGGGCCTTGACATGAAAGTGAAATGGGAAAGGTAAATTTCTGTAATTATTCCAGAAAATTCATTCTCAGCCTCGACCAGCCCCAAAGAATCAGCAGAGTCCTAGTGCCTGGGTTGCTTTTAGGACAGTGATTGCAGTGCACTCTAATGATCTATCCTTCTATTTAACACGAGTTGCATAGAACCTAAGAAGTTTGCAATTGCTGAATGTCAGTATGGTATGGAGAAAGGAAAACCTGACACCTCTAGTGACAAATAACCTTTGGTTTCAGGATAAGAAAGGTTTGGGAAAAGTTCAGTATAATTTTTTGAGTGGAAAAGGGTTGACAGCAATTAAGGTCAAATGCAAATTGCCCAATCCTATCCCATTTTATGGGGCAAGAGAATTTTCAGATTTGTCCCATAGTCTGAGATGATGGAAAGACTATTGCATAGTTTCAGATCTCTTAAAGGAGCATTCCATGTTTGGTTATGCTACATAAAATTTCTTGGTGAGTTAGAATTGAGCACTTTAGGTCTGTTAGGACCTAGCTTAAGTACTAAAGTAAGACAAAAAAAGGCCTACGTAATGGTCAATTCCAAATCTCAGTTACCTCTGGCTAATAGGAGATAATATCAATGTGGGTAATTAGAGAGGAAGAAATCACACATAAGGATCTTGAGATCATGGTGTGATAGATTTAGAGCTGGAAGAGAGCAAAGAAGTTGCTGAGTCTCACCCCATAATTTTCACAATGAGGAAACTGTAGGAAGACCTTTAAAAGCCAGAAAATTTCGCCGATTTTCACTGGATGGCACAATTTGCAAGTGTATGAGAAGTAATTCAGACACAGTAGGTCTTGCTTACTCAGAGTCCAACACTTTATTTCATTACAGCACACTACTTTTCAGTGTTGGAGCTCAGTATGTGGAAGTAGTTGTCATTTGGAGAATGTGGGAATCTACACTCACCTCCAAACCTGAAACCATATATCAATGTATAATGCAAATCAACGTGTATGTCAAGACAAAAGGGACACTGATATCCATGTATCCATGTCTACCCACTCTTAGGAATCATTTGACAGCATTTACTTTTATCTAAACATATATTAATATGTTTATGTCTATAAAGATATTTTATTCAGCCTGTATTTCTTTCTTATGATATTACACCTCCACTAATTCTAGTTGTAAAAACTTTTACTCAGAAATTCTTTGGACAAAGTTTTTACTGTGTGGTACGTCATATACTTTCACTCCTTTATTGAATTCAACCAAAATTCCCTAACTACTCCCCATGTGGAAGACTCAGTGCTGGATACCAAAGAAACATTTGTTTAAATGACAGTGTACTTGCCCTCCAAGGGCTTATAGAATATATGGTACTGATTTTTCTTTCTTTATTTTTAATATTGAAGGTTCCTAGATGGGAAACTGCTAGATATCAATAAAGATTTCCAGCCATATTACGGTGAAGGAGGACGGATTTTGGAAATCCGCACACCTGATGCAGTGGCATTGGTTAAGAAACATGGGCAGTCTTTTGGCTATACTGAAGGAGCACTGCTTGCACTAGCCATGATCATCATCCTCTGCTGTATTCCTGCCATCTTGGTCGTGTTGGTCAGCTACAGACAGTAAGTATAGGTCAAACTGTAAACATTGATGGGTCTTTAAGTAATCGTTATCCAGTACTTTGGAAAGTCTATCAAAATATCATTTAGGGGATAAGCAAAGTTATAGAAGCCTTACTAAAGAAAAAAGTGTGTTCAAGTACTTGAAAAATTGATTTATGAAATCAATTGGTCAGAAAACATTTCTTAAGCTCTTACATACTCTAGGCTTTGTGATAAGTAATGAGAATTCAAAGAGTCCCTACCCTGAAAGTATTTTCATTCTAACTGGGAGACAATATGTGGAAGAATAATTGGATTATTCTGTTTGGTCCTAGAGAATAAGATGAAGAATAGGAAACAAAAGTTGGTAAAATGACAAATTTAGGTTTAATATTAAGAAAACACTTTTTTACAATGAGAAGTATCCTGAGAAGAGATAGATAACCTTTAGAATCTTTGGAATTCATGAGATCATAACTTTAGAATAGAAAAAGAACTAGAGTTCATTGTTTTTACAAATGAGGAAATTGAGACCTTGTATAGAATTGAAATTTAGATCAAGGATCTCTGACTCCCAATCTAATGTACTTTCTACTATAGCAGGCCAGTGGGTTTCACCTCACATGTGGTCTTCTATCAAATATTGGTTATCTCATTGTTGGGTAGGTCATAAAAGGGATTGTTATTCAGGTATGAGATAGCTTCTAGCATCCTTCCAACTCGAAATTTCTGTAACCTATGTCCTTAAAGATCCCTACATTCAATTTGATCCCATCCCAAAAGTTTCTGTCTTTCACAACTATTAGAAATGTCATCTTCTCTCCTACAGGACTTCCACACAAAAAAGAGAGCGTGAGACTAGTGTCTAGGCTATATGTTGGCAAAAGATTCAAAAGGTACCCATGGAGATAAATGATCACAGTGAGAAGACTAACTGGGAGCTTCAAGGGAATGGATGGTCCAGCCTGCTGCTGAATCAGTCAGGGAAGGACAAGTTGAAAATGCTGCTAGCCCTCTTCAAATAGAGAGGCAACAGTCACATTGTACTGTACCCTCATCTTGCCACATCTAGAATGGCATTATAACTCCAATGTGCTGATGTTCCTTGGAACATTAATATAATTCTCTGACAAGCCCAGAATATACAAAATTTGCTCTGTCATTGGGCTAGATTACAGAACTTTAAAGCTTCCAAAAGATTTTCTTCATTATCACATCGTAAAGTAATCAATGCCTATATACAGTGTAAATATATCTCTTTTGCAGAAGACCCAGAGACTCAGAGAGATAAAGTCACTCACATGTGATGTCACAATTAGTAAGTGTTGGAGCCAGGATTCAAAACCAATGCACTGTAACAGCAAGCACCCTGGCACACCCAGGATGGCCTGCTAGCACAGGTCCTTTGATCTGCTTTCCTAAAGGAAGGCAACTTTTAAAGGGGTCAACAATCTTACTTTAGTTACAGATAAGTAGAAAATACAGAGATTCAACAGACAGGGCTCCAGCTGTCTGAACAAAGTAATACAACCACCTACATATCTACTGGATTGGGGGAGCACAAACATTTGAGTAGTCGGGGGGCTCTTAACAAATGATTACTCAGAGTCTCATCCAGGGAATCAAAATGTCCTTCTCATGAGCAAGCCTCCAAAGCAAAATCTCACCTCAGAATATATACACATTTTTGGCTAATAGGGTCAGAGACAGAAGGCATCACAACCCTCCTGATTCAGTGCCTAATTAGCTTATTACCAAAAGTTGTGAAAATCTTCCTACAAGCAAGCCTCCCTGTAAGCAAACCTCCCCCTAAGCAAACTGCGCCTTAGGCAAGTTCCTCCCCCAATTGGCTCTGTATGACTCAGGATGTATAACAGCTGGGCCAGAGCTCAAAGCAGTAAGACATCCATGATTGAAATGCCTGCATACCTTTAGACCTGGGAACACAGTCCCTGTTCCAGGAAAAAAAAGGGGGACATGTGGTCACGTAAGCCTATTAATGGATGGGGAAGATCTTATATTGCATTAACCTTACATGCACCTAACTCCAAATCAAGCTTACCCTGACACCAAACTGCCTCCTATGTACAAGTGCTTTGAGACAGGAGGATGTCATTTCAAATCCTGCAGCAGACAATTACTTTGGACTTAACATCTCTCAGGATCAGTTTGTTCCTCTCCAAAATGAGGACAATAATAGTGCCTTCCTCACAGAATCATTATGAGAAGGAAATGCGATTATATATCTGAAGCCTTATGAAAACTTGAAAGAATTCTATAAATGTTAGCTCTTATTGTTGGCTATTATTATCATGAGGAAGAGGCAAATAGATTTTAAACTCCTATAAAGCTGGTTCAAAGTCTGCCTCCTGGATTCCTTGGCTTCTAGATACTGCAGAAAGAAATCCTTGGCTAGAAGCTGCAGCTGCAGCTTAGCCCTTACATTATTCTTCAACACAGGATGTTTGCAATTGATCACCAGGGGTCCTCCTCATGAGATCTGGTTTATGTATTCAGTCAGTGAGTGTGTACTTACTACTGCAGACTGTCAGCATGGGAGAAACAGGCCCTTGACTTCATTATTTCCTCAAGAGGAAGGTAGGGAGCATCATGACACATGACCTAGGAAAAATGAATAGTTCTTCTTTTTTAATATTTTCATATAATTGACAGTTTTAAATACAAAGCATAGAAATGGTTATTCATTGTTGGGGGAAAGAGGGAGTGGGAAAGAGTGAAAGAAGAAATTCCTCTTCTTTACAAGAACTGTTTATATTAATTGATAGTGTACAAGAAGAATCTTAAAAGACATGAAGGAAGAGAACATTTTGAACCAGGAAGGCACTAAAGAGCATTGAGTCCACCTCCCTCTCTTTCCTGGAAAGAATATTGAAGTCCAGAGAGAGAGAAAGGGCTTGACCTTTTGCTCTGAGAGCCAAGAAAATAAATTAATGGCAAGAGGTTATGATAGCTATCCAAAAACAAAATGTTGAACTATTAATAGAGGAAGAAGGGTTCCAGGGTCTTTGGGATGGCAGAAAGAGAAAGAGGACAAGCCAAAACCCTATTGCTTCAGCAGTCATCTAAATTAAGGGATTTCACTTAAAGACAGGACTTGGAAGTACCTTAGAGATTATCTGGTCAACACCCTTCATTTTGTTGAAAGATAAATGGAAGCCATAGAGACCCATAAGATCCCATGATCCTGGCTTAGATGTAGAGCTGAAAAAAATTTCAGAGTTCATCTAGTCCATCCTCCTCATGGTACAGGATGAGGGATGGAAGCACAGAGAGGTTGTTTGAGTCTCCCAAGTAAGTAAGAGGAATTAGATGCAGTGTACTTTCTAGCGTACCACAAGGCCTATCATGACTTGCCCAAAGTCACACATGATTTACTGGCAGAACCAAGACTAAAACCCAGCTCTTCTGGTAATCCAATTCTCTGCTCCCACTAAACCAGCCTGACTTACAAATCCTCAGTATGAGAAACTTACAACAAACAAACAAAATTTCTGGGGAAACTTAGATGAAATATTTATGACATAGGGGGAATGTGTTTTTAAATGGTGATCTCTGTTGCAACATATTGAAAATTGGGCATTGGATAAAGTGTTAGAAAATGACTCCAAACAAAACATGGGCATGGGCATTTGTTGATTCCAATGTTGCTTTGCATTAAGATGATACAATAAACTTTAATAACCAAAAATACAGATTAAAATCTGAAATTTAGCTTCAATTTTAATGGATTCTCTATTATTTAATGAGTTCACTAAAAATCTAGCCTACGTAAAAGTCCAATTGGCCAATTCACTCATAAATCTTTGGGTCATCTCCACTACACCTAATTTTTAAATTGTCTCTTTTGCATTGCAAACTTCTTTCTTTTTTCCATTGGTCTCTCATCTAAAGTAACCCTATTTTTTCCTACTCCTAATAAAGGTGCCCCCTCCAAAGGCTTCTTGGCATACTCTGCAATGATCACTGCTGAATAAAGCAAGATGTCACACTAAAAGCTCATAAAATGGAATAATTAAGTCTTGCTTGATATTTAAACATTTGTGTATGTGCTCTGTGGTAGATGAATTCTTCAATGCTTTCTAGCTCAGTGATCAGCTTAACACCCTATGAATTAATTTTACTTACTGCATTTTAAAGAATAACAGTTAAACAAAATTAGTTTTTCATTGCCTACCATCCAGTGGAAAATTCTAATAGTTAAAAATCTCACTTCAGTGCCTACACATACAGCTTGTAAATAAGCCTAGAAAGTATAGTTATTCTTTTCTATTAATAAGGGCATTTGAAATTCACTGTGTAGGACAAACCAAGAAACCAATTATGAAAAAGGATCATGAATTCATTAACCAATGGTGGCACCTTCCTTTTCAAACTTCAGCTTCAAAGTGAAGCCCAGAATATAATCATGTCTTGCCATGCAGCTTGGCTCCTTTCTTATTCTTCAGGTCAGTTGAACCAAGAAGCCAATTAGGAAGATTAGGTCATCTTTAATATCCTGTTTCATGATCAGAGTTCTCGCCAATACAGCCATGTTCTAATCCATTTTATTCTGATTCTGCTTAGCCTCTACTTTCATTGTGTTTTTTTAAAGCTTTTTTAGAAGGAGGGTTTTTAATAGCTGTTTCTAATATTTTTAGAGCAATGATATAAAAGAAATTCATTTAAAAATGAGAGGTTTTAAGACTTAATATTTCACCATGATCAATACGATAAAGATGCTAAGATTTAAAGTAAATGTTGAGAGTCATATAACAAATGCAATCTATCTAATCTTTCATTTTCTTTTCTTCCTCCCTCCTACTCTTTACTTCATCAAACAGGTTTAAAGTGTAAGTATCCTGTCATCTTACATGTAACATGATGGTTTATCAAATGTAAAATGAAGATGAGGTTAACATTTATATCCATACCAATAGCCACATCAGCATCAGGTATTTTGGAGAGGGAGGGAGGGAAGGAGGAAGGGAGGGAGGGAGGGAGAGAGAGAGGGAGAGAGAGAGAGAGAGAGAGAGAGAGAGAGAGAGAGAGAGAGAGAGAGAGAGAGAGAGAGAGAGAATATATATGTGTGTGGTGGGGGTGCGGATTGTGCTGGATTACACATGACTCATTTTCTCTTCTATGCATTTTGAATCGGTCTGTACCTTCACAGTGCCTATTATCATAGTGGAATACGGGAAAGTGGGAAAGTGCTGTTTCTCATACTGCTTTGTCTCTGACTCTGATACTTGTATATAAGCACAGCATCAATAAACAAACCAAGTAAACAAACAGTAGCCCTCACAGTGGACTGTCAAAACATAGACAAAGATCAGGAATCAAATGATGCACTTCTAATTCACAGCAGGTCTGCAAATCTTAGTCTTAATACCTTCTGAAATTTAATAAGTGATCACCCCTTTATAGTGCTTTAATATTTCAAAACTCTTCCTTCGCAACAATCTTGTGAGGTAGCTATTGAAAGCATTATTATTCCCATTTTATATATAAACAAACTGAGACTCAAGGAGATTGAGTCACTTGCTATGGTCATAGCGCTGGAAAGCGGGAGACTCCTGAGACCTCAGAGTCCATCTGAAGTCTTTTGAACCTCATGCCAGCACCCTCCCCCTTCACTGTTTATCACTGTGCTTTTCTACCATCTCCCTTTCCTTAATCCTTTTGTCATTTGGTTAGTAGTCTAGAAATTATTTTGAAACCACAGGATATCTGGAGAGTTAAAATAACCCCATGGTAGGCTATTTTCAATATAAATTATCACATCTTTTCTCATATGATAATTATTCTATTTATTGTAAATATTTTTCCTGAAAGTCTAATTCCTTCCATGTTAGTGATAGAAGTTAAACTATTCATAATCTCTTTAAGAAATTTAAAAAACCCTTTAATTTCCCAAAGACGTCAAGAAGAATGCACCAAGACTGCTAAAATGCAGGCCCTGGCAGCACCGAAGCCAGCAGCCCCAGCACCAGCAGCAGCAGCAGCAGTGCCTCCTCCACCACCACCACCACCTCCCCCAGGGGGTCCCCATCTCTACGAGGAGCTGGGTGGAAGTACAATGTAAGTATGCTTGTTTGCCTCCCTGAGAGGAGACAACTTTGACATCTTCATTTTTTTTATAATCCACTTAGTGAGAGATACCTGAGGGTAGGCATTTAATTCTACCAAAGTAGACACCATCATGAAGATATTAGAGAAACTTAAAAAAACCAACTAACGGGTCACTTTCCAGAGTGTAAGCCTTCCCTGAATTTTATCATTTTTAAAAGTTAAAACAACATTCGGCCCGCATATGGGAATTGATGAAGCTAAATGAACTTGATCTATTTAAAGACAATAGTTGTTGAGCTCAAAAGAGCCAGGTTAATAGTGAGAAATTTGATCCCATTCAATTCTGCAAGCATTTAAGAAGTTCTCCTTGGGAACCACGCTTCAAATAAAGCATAGAAACCTTTACCAAACAGAACTGTTCTGTTATAGATATATTCAAATACTTCGATCTGCATCAGGGACAAGATCACATTTGAGGATATTTGGTGCATATTATATCTAGACTATGATTCCAAGTAAGAAAGATTCAGTAAAGTGTATAGAATCACAGAAGACCAGAACTGAAAAAAAAAACACAAAATTTGAGGTCATTGAAATAACTCAGGAGTGACTTAGTCATTATATTTCTCAATACATTTTTAGGTCTTGGAAAACAGAACTTTCAAAATTTAGATGAGAGGAAGGGCTCATATGCTGATGATGGGAAGATGGTTTCAAATACCCTTTAATATTGCCTTAGAAAAAGCTTGACTGTTGGGGCAAGAGGCAAGCTGGTATTTTTTTTTAGCATGTACTATTTGAAAGTGCTGTGCATAGATAAATTACTTACTTTAAAATGACACATGAGGGTGAAAGACTTTACAGACGTTAATTGAAAAAGAATAATGCTTCCTTACATTTTGATCACTTTAAAAGCTCTATTACCCATAAGAAACCACTCAGTTGTTCCCTGTTACTATATAGGAAATATAGCACCCAAGTAATTTAGAGAGCTGATGAAACATGAAATGTGAATGACAATTCTAGAAAGTACTTTATTAACTGGAACATTGTGGGAATGGAAGGGAAAGGAATAGGATGAATTGTTTTGTTGTACAAAACATACATTTATTAGCATGGAGAAGAATAAACCATATAAATATAAAATCCACCTTGGGACGTGGCAATCATCAGTCATCGTAAATACATGTTTTAATTATATGGATGTGATAAATCTCATATAACATCGACATTATTTTCTGAAAGAAGTAAATGAACAGCATTCTTATTTAGAATTTATTATTTTCCCCAAAATTACAGGGACATTAAAGTCTTGCTTGGAAACATTGGTGAATACAGGAAATGATGTAGTGTAATTTGAATTTCTCCTACTCTTATTCCTCATATCCACCTGGGAAAACCTGTGGTCTAATTGAAAGTGGTTATCTATAAGGTTAAGTGTGGTTATGTTTATGTTAAAGTATCAATGCCATTTTTCATTTTTCCCCAAAAAAAGATGCATCAAATAGCATATGACAACATCTGGAAAACCAATATTTTGGTCGTGTCACTTTACATTTGTTGCCAATAATTGAGCTATACCCATTGGGGGAAAATGGCATAGAATAGATGGGTCTGTAGTTCGAATTTTTAGGAAAAATTATTAATGCAAGTATTTGAATGTTTTGACAAAGAAAATTCTTGAAAACTAAGTTCTATGATTAAGTTATTTGGTTCTAAATTACCCAATCTAAAATTTTAAATTGGCCATCAATAAACATTAGATTATAGAAAATGTGGCCTCATTTGAATGATGAACTATATACTTGAAATGAATAAACTAATATAAATCAAGCTTCAGAGAATGATATCAACAGATGCCATTAAATGTTAGCTTAATGGGCAGTCCATAATTAACTTAGCATATGCATTTTTTAATATTGTTTTGTGTTTTCTCAAGGTCTCTCATTTAGGCATCTGAATATGCTTTATATTCATATTAAATGCAAACATATATTAGCTAAATTGTCTGTCTAGAGGCACAGGAACAATTCTTAAGAATGTCATGAACAATAATCTGTTTTGAAATTAAGTTGATCTACATATTGCAGGGGAATTTTGATCTAAAATTATTTATCAAATAAACAAATATAATCAACCTTGTTAATGAATCTAAAAGCAACATGATTTTCACTTACCATTCATTATTAAGAACATTTTTATGTTTAAATATTGTATAAAAACACATTTCCATTTGCTGTAACTATCATATCTTCAAAGAAAAATCATTGAGTTATTTTAATTTCTATCTCATATTGTCTCTTTAAAAATATTTTTCCTATAATTTCCATTCTCTCTCTCACCTTTGGATTCATAGGCATCAGTAAGTAAATATAATTCCACTTTTTATGAAAATTCTAGATAACAGATATTGTAGAGAAGATCAATTCCTGCTTCAATTTTTAAATCATTTTTTCTTGCTTTAAAGACATTTACTTTCAAATGAATCCTTGGACCTACTTTCTATTTTCCCTTTTATTGATTCTCCTTTGATAGCATGTTATAAGGAAAGAAGAAGGGTCAACCTGAAGAGTTTCTTTATACCACCTTTTCTGGTGATCAAACATGAGTCCATCAGACTGACAAACCATTCTTTGTGGTTTAGGCATGTAGCCAGCATCTACTACTTGAAAGATGCCACATGGTGTCTCTAGCATATTGAAGATAAATATATTCTAAAGATATGTGTTAGTGTGGTAAGCAATACCTAGAATAGCAACTGGGTCCATAAAGAAATAATTTCCCTGAAGAATCAAAAAGAAGAATGCTTCATTTTACTTTTTTTTTCTGAATCATCTAAGATAAAGAAATGGACAAGAATTGGTGAGCCAAATTATCTAAAATTACTGTCCAGCTTTCCTAAACTCACCAGGTTATTGACTGTCCTCCTCCTCTCTGTGGTAGCGGTCTAGTGTTAGATAATTAAGTAGTGAGGATTCTCACATTGCCATTCATGAGTCCTTCTTCGTGTTCGTTTAATAACATCTTAACATATATGATGATATCTTCGGCTTTACACTTATTATTTTACTGTTTTTTTTTTAATTTCATTGACCATTCCAGTATTGCAGTATCATTTCTGTTTCATTTCAAAGTGTCTTTCCTTTTATTTACTTGTGGCATATTTGTTTCCAGTGGATGGATAACCTCAAAGTAGAAAATCTAGTATTCTGTTTGAGCAGGGAAAATCCTTCTAAAAATAGTTCACACCAATGAAGCTTTATAGCTTATAAATAATTATTGCATTCTATCTCCATCAATCCTCCAAAGAACCCTGAAAGCAAGGTGTTATAACTACTATTCTTATCCCCAATTTATAGATGAGGAAATTAAAGCTCAGATAGGTTATACCATTTGCTTAAGATCTTGTTGTTGTTAAGGCCAGAGGCAGCATTCAAACTCAAGTCCTCTGACTACAAATTCTGTACTTCCATGTTTCTGAAGTCTACATGTCACCTAATTTCTCAAGCACCTAGACTTGAAGGTATCTTTGCGGTCACCTAGACCAATAACTTTTCAGGTGAGGAAATTAAGTCCCACGGAAAGGATTTGACATGTCCAAAGTCACACAGATAGGACATAGCGGAGCTAGAATTGGTACTCCAAATTTAAGTTTCTCTTCACTGTCCAATATTAAATCCCTAAGATGATTGTCTTGAGTGTTTCCTCATGTACTGGTGTCAATGGCCTTCAATTTACAGCATGATATAGCCTTCCTTCCTCCCCTCATTGTGCTTCCCACCCGCACAATAAATTATAGCACTGGTCTAGTTTCTCCGTCCATTTTAATGCTTACCCTGGCTCTGCCACGTACCACTCAAGTGACCTTGATTAACTCCTTTAACCTTTCTTGGCCTCATTTTTATCATCTCTAAAATTAAAGAATTGGAATCAATGACTTCAAAGTCTCCTTCTTGTTCTAAATCAATGATCCTACAATGACCAGTGTCTTAATCTTGAAAGTGGTCCATCCCACAAGATTACATTATCCCTCAGTGCTGTACAGCACTACATTAAAACAAACAATGTCTGGATGGTTGATAACAGAACCAGAAATGAAAGAACAATAACTTTAAATAGCAGGGCTAATGAGAATAGTGATTTGGGACACAAGCAACCGTAATTAAAATAAATGGCAAGTTTTGCGTGTCCCATCTGGCTAAATACATCATTGCCTTTTACTGTCATTTAGGAAAACCCAGAGTGCAAAGTTACAGAAATCTGGACTTTTGCTCATTTCTACTTTAATTGAAAATGTACAGCAAAATTTCATGAAATTAAAAAAAAAGCTATAGTGGTTTAAAGGACCAAAGAATTTATAATATCCTAGGATTTTGAAAGGGAAGGTCCTGAGATCCAGAGAGGAAAGATAATGTAGTCATATGCCTTAATTTTCAGATGAGGAAATGAAAAAAATCATTTTTCTAGTCCTGTATGAGAAGGTTCCATTCCAGTAATCAAAAGAATAAATGCCTTTTATTTCAACATGCATTCTGGAGAGACATGTGTATAAATTAGTACTGGGCTCACTTAAGGACTTTGTACCAGCCATCCTGATCTCTGCTTTTATGTGAAGATGATTCTTCTAAGTAAAGCTGATTAAAATTCAATCCAAAATACACTTGGATGGAATGCCTTGGGGGAATTAAAGTGCTATTGATAGGTGACAAACACCCTCTTGTTCCTTTGTCTACACTGCTCGTATGTTGATACTTATTGTTGGATTTTTTTAACAATTCATAAAATTCATAGGCAATAAGTATATGCTTGTACAAGCCAAATACTATTATCAGTGTTTATGAAGAGTAAGTTTTTTCAAGACAAATTTGAGTATCATTAAAATACATTTAAATAATCACTTTCAAAATGAGGTCCTGGTATACAATGGAAAGAACCCTATTTAGCAGACTTCAGGTAAATCTTCAGTTTCACCAATTACTGTCTGTGTCACCTTGGATGAGTCACTTCAGTTCTCCAAGACTCCATTTTCTCATTTGTAAAATGAAGAAACTGACTGCATAACTTTTAAGGCCCCATCAAGCTTTAAATCCATGATCCTATGTTAGCATACACCTATTATCTTGATGTTTGATTCTGTTATTGCTTTTAAATGTTGAGGCAGAAATATTCTATATAGGATCCTATGATCATAAAATCTTGTTCTCTAACATAAAGAAGTCCTCCCTGATCCTCTATATGCTCTCCCAGATATTGACCTAGAAACAAGTATGTGCTTCTCTCCCAGGCAAAATCACTGTGAAGAGACAATTGATGATCCAGGCACTTCCTCTTAAGGAATATCTGTACACCCTCATGTATGTGTTCAGTAAGTTCTTAGAAAAAAGAAGATATATAAGATCATAGTGACCATTGACCTCCTACTCACTCTTCCTTTCACAAATTTCCCTTGCCTCTGTGCCCCTGTAACCTCAGCCTCTGACCCACGATTTATTGAATTGTGGGAACAACACTATCTGGGAACATGAAAACATCTGCTAGATTGTCCAAAGCCTTTTTTTTAGATCTATAAAGTGATAGGTTTTTGTAAATGAGAATTTCTCATGCTGCTCAAAGGTTATCAAATTCCTCTTTCCTTCCCTCTTTTAGAAAATAAATGAAAGTAAATGTCTTGCTTTGGTGGTATCCCTAGTCAATATGGCCTTTTCTAGTCTGAAGCATTAGTAGTGTGCCTCATAAAAAGAAAGCTTTCTCGTGAAATCTGTATCCCAGCCTTTTTCCTTACATGTGGTTATCTTCTTTTCTTTCAAGTCTTTTCCTTCTGTACCATTTCCAACAAAGCAGGGGACATAAATCAGTCTTAGAAGAAGGAGAACGTCAAAGAGTAATAAGCCACGTGGCTTCCCGTGCAATTGAGGCACACAAGCAGGCTCGGAAAACTGGATCACTCAGGAATAACCTACCCAAGTCTGCAAGTAACATCACACTTTTATCTGATGAGAACCCCTTAACAACTCATAATCCTTTATATGTGGAAGGGGGAGGTCAAAGTGCCACAAGTCCTGGATTTCCATGGAGGAGAACAGGTTTGCTAGAGAAGTTCTCCCCGAGAAGGCTAGCCAAGAAAGGTTGTTGGAAATACCCAGCAGAGAGCACTCATCGGGCATGGACTCTACCAACCAGCTTCACTCGGAGGCAGATGTATGAGGTTCTGAGTAGGCCAGTCATTATGGATCCTATCCAATGGGAAAATGGACGCCTCCAAGCAGAGGCTGAAATAAGTGGATGCCAGTCCAATACGGTGGGTGCTAGCCTCTGCCCATTTCAAACTGAAGGGACAAAGTTGATAGTGACAGAGAAAGCCAGGCAGATTAAGCGGCAAACTTTTCAGGAAATGAATCGAGGGAAGTGTCACAATGGAAGAGCAACCTGGTCCGCATCCCAAAAGAAGCCACTAGAGCTATCTACCGAACACTTGCATTCTTCTCCCTGGTGCCAGTTCTCTTCTTTTTCCACTTTGCCGCCTGTTTCACGTGCACTTGAACTTGACACTGTACCTCCAATCATCATTTCCCATGCTGATGCTCCTCTTACATCTTCTCCAGTGACTCAAAAGCCAACTCCTCCCCCTTCTTTTTGGATATCAAAACCCAATACTCAACAATATCTGTTCCCTAACACAAGAGAGAAAACAATAGAAAATATTCCAGATCCCCCTAACGCTCCTCCACCTTTTCCCCCTCCTCCCCTCCCACCACCACCACCACTACCACCTCCCACTTCACCCATTCCCTCATGCTCCCTGTCCAGTGCAGCTGTTTGTCATCACTCCAGGCTCTCCCCTACCATGGAAATGGACTCTTTGGGTAGGCAGCTATCTCCACTGGTTCCAGACCCAAGTCCAGGCCCTCGAAGGGAACTGAAAGGCATTCTTAAAAATGTCCCTAACCTAGCAGCCATTGAGAAGTCAGTAGCGAACATGTACAGCCACATAGGCCAAAAACCCCCAGAACCTCCACAGAGTTCCAAGCTCAAACCAGTTGCCACACCTCAGCCACCCAATACAGGAAACATAGCTGAACAAATGCAGCAGAACTCTGGCCACGTTGCTGAAGAGCTTGGGAATCAAATTTTCTTTCAATCCACAGCACTCTGATGCTGTTTTTTCTACCATTTGGTGTTATCTTCTTTGACTCTGTTGTTGACAATCACATTGGACTCATGAGAGCAAGTTCGGGCATCAAAGATTACTAGACTGTTGCCCCTTCTCAAGGACTGATCCCACTTCTCTGTTTGATTCTCACTGTCAACCTTAAAGGACTTTTGGTTAACATCACCACCATGAACTCTGTATTGTTTCTTCACTCTATATTGCTTAGCTAAAAAGAACAGCATTCTTAGTTCTAGGTTTCATTGTAAAATGAGGAAAGGTCTTCTTGAGCTGTCCACATGCACTGCATACGCAGAAAAAAAAATACATGTCCATATTCCCCTGGGGTCTTGTTTTGCAAAATCCTAAGTCAGTGTCATAGTTTTATATGTTTACTTTCTGGTTTTGCCACCTGGGGGCTTCAGACATGGAGCTAATTATAGTTCTGTTTTAAAAATAAAACTAAATATGATATGTTTCCTTCTATGCATGTGCATCTGGAAAGCTTATTTTCAGAATAGTATGATTTGTTCTATATTTAATTGTAAAATGAAGAATTCTTAACCTATTTGGAAGAAAAGCTTATGTTCTTAGTATGATATGTGCTTTTTTTAATGAAAGGGATAATAAGAATGATAACCACAAAGTAAGCCAGAGTTATTATCCTATGGAATGTTCTGTTTCTATAAAAGGTCATTCTTTATTATGATTTAGTGGCATCTTCTAAATGTACTTACAACTTGGAGTATAGTGTCCCTCCTCTTGTCCTGTATTTTTCCTCATCTTTTCCCTTCCTTGGTATACTTTTATTTTTTCACTTTAAAAATGAAAACACATCTTCAGCTGCTGCCATTTTTAGACAGTTGATGATTTCAGCAGATGTTTAACATGTGTTGTGATTTTGCTTGTTAACACTATTCAAGCCTCTTCTTAATTAATATTTCATGGTAAGATTTCCCACCATGGAGAATATTTGCTTACCTTCAGTTCCAATAAAGAAATTCAAGTCAGTGTTATCAAGAGAAGGTATATAAGTGTCCATAAAGATTTATGTAGTATGAATTTAGTTACTGCTGATTTCATTAATCTAAATTATAAGTCCGCACATTAAGCATGTCAGTTATATTAAATTAGCTTGTCCTCTAAAATGAATAGTACATTAGGGGGAAAAAATCTGAGGTGCTCACGTCTGGCTCAATCCGATTCTTTGTATAAATATGGATCTAATCCTATTTTAAACAATAAAATTCAAAATGAGGTGCTGAATATATGTGATCACAGAATTTTAGAACTGGAAGTAGTTTTTGAGATCCAATCCCTTCATTTACAAATAAGGAAACTGAGTCCCTGAGAAATTGAGAGACTTATTCAAGGTCATATGAGTAGGTAAGTGACAGAGCCAGAATTCTAACTCAGGGTTTCTGACTCAAATGCTGTGCTCTTTCCACATGCTTTGGACTGAGCAATGATAAATTCTCTTGGGAACTTCTCTCTCTCATCGTGTTCCAATTTTTATGTCAATTTTAAGAATTATGTGCAATACAATTAGACATTTTCTTAATTTTTCTTTGTTTACCCACAACCATCACATTGCCCTATTTAGAGAAATGACTTAAATATATTTTCATCTAATGCTTTGTTCTTCCATTCAAACATTGGCAAAGATTGACATTAAATTTAAAATATCTGAAGGAAGTGTCTGTCTTCCATTTTAGGTCCTAAGTTTACAAATGAACTTGGTTCTTCTTAGACATTTGGAGTCCTTTTTTGTCATGATATTGTCGCTCTGGGTAATCATAAGCCAAATTCTGCCCATGAAGGCATTTACCAGGTGTCAGGGTTCCAAATATGTCTAATTGTTTAATAGATACATCTCCACTCCAATTCAATAAGCATTTCTTTGAAGTCATTTTAAAAAATCATATTCTAGGCACTGTACTAGATTCTGAGGATCCAAAAAGAAAGTAAAAAGGTGTTCCTGCCCTCAAGTTGTTTACATTGCAGTGGGCCATTGGTTTATAAGATGCAAATAGATAACTACACACATGTCACTTGAGGGAGACAATATCCAGAATAAGAGGGTTCTGGAGAGAACGCGTAGCCTCAGCTGAGACCTGAAGGAAGTTAAAAATTCTGAGATCAGTAGGTGAGGAGGAAATACATTCCAGACATGATAGGTAGCCTCAAAAAAGTCACGGAGGCAAAGGTGTGTTGGGCATTGTTTAGTAACAGGTGTCCAAAATGCAAGGCACACTTTTAATTTGAATAGGCAAGTTCAACATTCTCTCCATCATTTTCTTAAATATAGGCAATCAACAAAACAATAAATCAATCCTTGATTGCCATCATTTGATTTACAAGGTGTAAGCATTCACACTAACAAAATTTAACAATTAGCTCTTCAGAGCAAGTACAAATTGGTGCCAACACCCCCTAAATGGAGGCTGGCCACTTTATTAAGAGGACAGGAAAAAATATTTGGAATTTGGTAAAGAGATTCGCTGATGGACTATAACTACTATTTGCAGAAAATAAAGGAAAAACCATTATTATCTTCTAAAAATCCTTTTAATTGTTCATTCAGTCAATTCTTTATGAAGCACCTACTATGTGCATCTTCCACTATGTATGCCATTTTTATAAAAAAATATTTTCCTATTATGAACTTAACAACCACCAACAAACACAAATTCACCAAGAAGAGAAAAAAGAAGATTGTATGTGAAATTGTGAACTTCTCTTTGTGTAGTTATTTTTGAAGCACATTTGACATTTTAAAAGTTAATAATAAAATTGTCTAGTGTCTTTCTATTCCCCCTTCTGTACTTCTTTTGCCTTTCTCCTGTGCATTTTTCATATTATTTTTAGCTTCTTTTCTTTCTTTTTTTCCCCATCTCTTTCAGTGCCCAATGAGTCACTCCCATCCTCACAGCCACTATGTAACAAAGTATAGATAAACAAAACAAATCAACCCTTTGGCCACTTCTTCAAATTTACATCTCCTGCTCCATCTCACATATATCTCCTATCTTCCTAGAGATGGGAAGGATGTGTCATCATTAGTTGCCAGAAGTCAAGTACTCTCTGCACTGAGCACAGTTCCAAAGTTATTAAAATAGTGTCCCTTTATATTATTGTGGTCCTCAGCTAAATTGTTCTCTTGGTTCTGTTTATTTCAATCTATATCAACTCATCTAATTCTCCTCAAATTTCTCTTACTATTTCCTATTCCTGCATTTCCAAATTAATGAGATCAGAAAATGGCAATCTGAACAGGCTTATAAACACTTCCATTTATTATCTACCTCAAAGCAGTTTCAGCCAAAACCTTCAGGTAAAAATTTGGATTCTTAAACATTTCTGTTTACTTGGGTTTTTTTGTTTCTTTTTCTCTCTCTTCTATGGAAAAACTTCACTTGACATTTTTTGTTGCTAGATTTTCATATTCATGATAGTGTTTGCTCTTTGGAACACTCATATAAGGGTTTTTTTTTCATAATCATATAAGCCTTTTAAGCAAAACTCATCTGAATCTTCCCAAGCTGAAACAATGTTCTCTTAACAATGAAATCATTTGTCCCGCCACTCATTTTTAACCATTTTTATGTTAATTCCAAGCAAGAATTATGTGAAATACAAAAGATCTTTTTTGTTTTTGTGATCTACCTCAAATCACCATATTGCTATTTTTCATAGAGTTCATGAATGCCCATAAATAATACTCATAAATAATATACATATTTCTTTTATCATTTCTTTCCCTTTCCACTGAAAGGTTTTTTTTCTTTTCTTTTTTCTTTTCCTGACTTTTTTATAGTTGGCCTTTAAAGAACAAATAAACAAACAAGAAGAAAACACTTTTTTCCCTGGAAGACTGGAAAATCCCCAGGCCCCAGAGTTCAATCTATCCCAGGACATTTTAGTTGACTTTTTTTTAAATTTTAAAAATCTATACATCATCACCAAAAAGTTCTATACTGTCCATTTCACCACACTATTAGGTCACTTAATATATTAGACCAGTACATATCTATTGGATACCTAATCAGAGCAATGTAAAATTGAGGAATGAATCCCTTGATAAATTAAACAAAGAATGTGTCTTGGTATCCAATTCTAGATTTTTAGATAGTTACTTCATACTGATGTAATTCTTAATAGAATTCAGAGGGCATGCTTTAATGATCATGAATTTATGCCCCAAACAAAAAGTGGACTATTATTAACAGATACGGTGCAAAATAAATAATTTGCAAACAGTTAAGAGAGGTTGCATCAGAAATGACTGTAATATAACTCAGGGTTTTATGGAAGCTTCAGCTAAAAGTGAATAAAGCATGTGGAAAATACCTAGACCATTCAAAAACTTCCTCTTCTTGTCTACTTCACATTTGTTCCAGCTGGATACAGTTTTTGATTTCTTGAGAAACAATAAAATGGTACATAAAAAAACAAAATCATGTACATGTACTGAATATATATACTTCCCTTATATATTTAATTGTTCATGAAAATGATTGGCTATAATAGATGACTGTGTAACAGTTTTCTTAGAGATGAAATGACCTGCTTTGGTTATCTATTTCACCAGACATACTTGATGATGTTTTTTTAATTGCTTTATGGAGGCACAAGTATTCCCCTCAAAAACCATTTTTTTGTGGGGCTCCTATAAAAGAAACAAATGGAGTATACTGAGACAGTATATATTGCTGAAGTCTTTAAAGAGTTTACAAAGTTTGGCAAAGTTGTGTGAGTAGTCTGCAATATACACTGTGGGTCTATTTCCAATACTAAATGGCATTGATGCTAGGATTAAGCGAGCATTCTTGCTAACAGTTTTAATCTACACTGTCGTGACCACTCTAAAGCAATTAAGATGAATGGGCTTGCTTGTCTTGCTCAAGCCTCTGAACTTTCTGTTTCCACCACGATTGCCGAGAGGGATAAATGAACCCAAATGCAATGTAACTCAAGTATGCTTTGGAAAGTCACACATCATCTTCTTGCAATAAATCTTCATTTCGGCTGTTCATTACTTTCCTATCACATGGACAACTGTGATCATTTAACTCTTTTAATCAACTCTGTGTGTAGAATATTAATGGTGAAGCTTTACAGATGGTGACACGAAAGATTGAAAGCAGTCCACCATGCCATTTTTTGTGTTTTTTTCCTTAAATGTAATTAAAAGGTTCCCCTGGCCTGCTGTCTGGGAGCTTGTTTAAGCTTTACATAACATTAAGCATTAAGCTTTTCTCTTTTGCTAAATGGCTCACATGGCGATTAATCCTGAAGCTGGCAGTGGGAGGTGATATTATATACACACACCTATGCATATATACATATGTATATGTATATGTATGTATAATACATATATACACAATACAAAGACCCTTTTATGCGTGTATGTATTATATATACACAGGTATGTATAGCATATATATATACATATATATGAATGTGTATGTAGGTATGTGCGTATACACACAAGACACATAGTATCCATGCATGCATACATATGCATTGCATGCATGTGTGTGGATGTGTACATATACATGCATACATATGTGTACATATGTGTATATATCTGCATGTGCATTTATATGTATGTACCATTTTTATCATTATATGCTTTTTTAATTAGGGAAAATGGTCCAGAAATATTCTGGGGATATATTTTGATCTTAAAACTCTCCCACTTTTCTCGAGTATGAAAAAATATCTATTCCACAAATTTCCCTCTGTAATCCCTAAAGCCATTCCATAAAGAAAATGGAGGCAATGTAGTTACTTGCAATTATTTGAAACTGACCATGAGAGAATCAATGTCCAGTGCCCTGAAGGAAGACACAGATTATCAAAGGGACCAAAGCTCACATTATCTTGTGTGTGCTATATTTTGGGTGCATTTCTCTGTAATCATTGCTATTTAAAAAGTCAACCAAAGAGCCCTGAAGTCCTAGGGAAAAGATGAAATGCCTCTTTTTGCTAGTAACACAGCTTACAAAATTTGTCTTGCCTTGACATATTAATAAGGCCGAGAGTGAACTATTGTGCTATTTAATCTTCAGTGTTAAGGATGGTTAATTTCTATTTTGTTGTTTCTTTCTTGAAGGTGATATTATGCATCAGAGGTAAGGGTCTGCCTGCATAAGGCAGTTAGAGATTATTTGGGCAACACAAAATTATAGGGTTTCCTCTTAATATGTCAACTTGCTTATTTAATACATTTTCTTATCAATGAATAACATGGAATAGAAACCGCAGCAGATTACATTTCTTCTTATCATTTTAGACTATTGCTACCAACTTTTCCTCTCTTAGAATCAAAGAATCTTAGAAATGAGATGAGAGGTCATCCAATCTAAACACCCATTTAGTGCAAGGAATCCTCTTAGAGCATCTCTGAGGGATAGTCATTCAGCCTCTAAAATCCTTGAGTACTGAGAGTAAAAATAATCTGATTCACTCTCTTTTATGCAAACTATGGATCCATTTATTTTAATTCTGTATACTGTCTTTTTTAGAACCTTGTGGCTTGGGGAAATACTTAAAGAAGAGAGGTTCATAGAATGAAAGAGAGAATTTTAAAGAACCACACGAGGTTATCTGGCTTGCCTCTCTATTTCTGGAAAACACAAAACATGGCTAAGCTCTTCCCCAAAGATAGTTTCTTTCCTTATTTTATGCTTCCCCCCAACAAAGAAGGTTACCAAATATCCTTTAGTAATAAACTCATATTAGTCCTCACAATTAAGTTGATTTGGGGGTCGAAGGAAGAGGGGTTTATGTACTTACTCTTGTACAAAATATTTTCATATCCCAAAAAACTCCCAGTTCACTGGAATAACTGATCCATCATTAGAGTATTGTTAGAGCCTTTACCAAATCTATTATTCAGTCTCCAAGGCCCATCCTTTTCCTCCTCAGAAAAAACAACAAATTTAGACACAGTGGCTTTATTTAATTTAGATCTTTTCCCTTGCGTCCAAGCTCTAACTAAACACCACACCAAGAAGTAGGATCTTTCAGGACATACAGGTGTTTCAACAATTTGGCTAGCAGCTGCTGTGGGGGTGAAAAACCAACACAAACCCAACAACAAGAACTCTGCAAGTCCAGGTTCTTTTGATCTGCTTTACTAAGGAAAGCAATGTTAAGGGGTTAACAATCTTACTTTAATCCAACATACAAATATTCACGCAGCTCAGGGGCAAAAAGCCAGCACCCTGAGCTTCAGAGCAAATACAAACAAATTACAAACGTCAACAGACAGACCTTGTCTGCTTCAAATCTCAGTGCATAGTTACCAGAGTTTAAAAAAGTCCAAATATCCAGGTTTACAACCTGGAGGGCTCTTAACTACAGTTGCCCAGAGTCCCACAGCAGCATACCACCAAGAGTAAGAGCCCTAAGCAAATAGCTCTGTCTTCTCTTTTTACGCACTCTTTAGCCATCATCAAATGTCATCTGAGCAACCAGAACTTAAGTTCTTACTATTGGCTCTGGTCTTAGCAACTCCCCTTAGGACCTAGTAGCTAGGGGTTTTGGGCCTACTTGGGAGGGGAGATATAATCAGATTTCCCTTTATTGGCCCCACCTGGAGCCCCACCATAGTTACCAATGCAACAAGCCAATTGATTGCCTAAAAATTGTGGTCATCAATCATGATGGCTTTACCACTATTTCAGAAAGAAGGCCCAGTGAATGACCTTTTACTACACAATAGGTAAATAATTTTAGTGAGTTAACTAAGTGTTTATTGAGCGCCAATTATTTGCTAGGCACAATGTGCTGCACAACACACATCAAAATGTCAGTCATAAAATGTTCAGGCTTAGAAATGTCCAAGCTCTAAACTACCAGCAAATCAGATTGATTTAATTCAGACTGCTGGGTTATAGAGTTGATAATGATGAAAGATTTGACACTGCCACTGGCTTCATAGGAGGACATAAGCACGAATGGATCAGGAAGGGACCTTAGGGGTCCACTAGTCCAGCTCATTCACTTGACAGATGAGGAAATGTAGCTTGAGAGAAGCAAAGTGACTTGCCCAAAGCCACACAGGGGCAGGATTTGGACCCAGGAACTTTGACTTTGCTTGGTTCCACCATACCATTCTGCCTCCAACATATACATGCTATGATTTTACACACACGTGCGCGCGCGCGCACACACACACACACACACACACACACTTTTCCTTTTGAGTCAGAGCTATCCCATCTCCTTTCCATAGCCCCTTTTGACACATTCAACTCTACTAATGTCTGTTTAAACTCATGGAAGATATAATTATCTAAAAATCAATATTGTATATCACTTTTAGTTTGTTATAACTGGAAGAAATAAACTCTATCATCTGTGGCAAGAGATCCTAAAGAATTTGTGAGTAACATTCTCTACATTGATAGATTTCCCAATTTATTAGAGCCACTCCTATTTCCAATAGGGATTAAAATAATGAATGGGGACACATGCCTTGAATGGGTCACTCAGATTCTCCCCTAAACTCGCCCTAGCCATATCACTATGTAATCTTTTGCATTCTTATCTAGCTCCCCATGTACTTTCATAAATTAGTAGATGAGGTTGATGAAAAATCTGAGTGAAGATGGAGTAACCTGGAATCTATCTAGCTTCAAGTGCCTTTAGAACTTTCTTTGTCCCTGGAAGTCTCTATCACGATCTAAGGAGAAGGCTTTATAATTTTTTTTTCCAATTAAACTGAGGCAATGTGGTAGTACAGTATATAGAATACATGAGCTGGAGGCAGGAAGACCTGTATTCAAATCCTGCATTAGATATTTACTAGTCATATGACCCTGGGCAAGTCACTAGCCTGAACCTCAAGTCACTCTCTAATAAATTATAGATAGTTGGAAACAGTTGCATCCTTCATTGGTAGAAAGAGGCCCCACTCCATTAGAATCATGGAATTGTTTGACCTATGCTTGACATCATCAGATCAGAAAATGAATCAAAATACCACCACTATAATTTTATGCCTTATGATGACAGATATGGTAGAATCAGTCATTTGTAAGATGTTCTTCATGACACATAGATTCAGCATGGCATAGTGAATTGAGAGCCGAATGCAGAACTAGAAAGACCTCTGGTACAACTAGTAAGCTATGAGACCCTGGGCAAGCCACTTAACCTCTTAGCACTCTAGACTATTCCCTGAGACTTTAAGTGGAAAAGAAGGTACTGACCCCTCATAAGTAGATGGAATTTCCTCATCTGGGATATCCCTGCATCAGTGAAATTACAATGTTAGACCCTACCCCTATTCTCTTTGTCACTTATGTGGGTTCTCCCACTAATCATGGAGGCTTAGAAATATCATAACCCCCAAGACTTAAACCATCATTTTTCTTCTTTCTCTGCAGCCTTAACCGATGTTTCCTGCTCCAGATGTTTGCTAAAAACCTTTTTCTGTTTTAATTTACTTTAGCAGAAAAAAGCTAAGGTCTTCTCTTCTTAGACAAGAGGTACCCAGTTTCTTGTCTTTCTTCAACTTACCTTTAAAATGATTTCTGTGACATGGAGGTCCTGCCTTGCCTTACACAATTAAGGAACCCCAGGGAAAATGCTACTACTTGCTGCCAGCTCAATTCCAAAATCAAACCACCTCTCTTCCTTTGAATTAAATGCTATTCTGTTTCTTTTTTTTCAACCTTGATCCCACTGGGAGACATCAGAGTCCTATCTAAGAGATTCAGAAAGGATCAGAGTGTAGAGGAAGCATGGGCTAGAAGGGAGAAAGACAACTTTGAGCCCAGAAAACTTTTCCTCCTTCAGTGTCACTGAGGGCTAGGCCTGAGAACATCATCAGATTAGAGATTTGGAAATGAAAGAGATATCTGTTGCCTTTTTGCTCAGATAATCCCTCTGTTGTACAAATGAAGAATCTGAGGACCCAGAGTGTGGAAGTGATTTGCCGAAGGTCACGCAGTTTGCAATTTACATAGCTGGAATTCAAATGGAAGTCAGTCAGTCAATCAATGAGCAAGCATTAAGTGCATGCTATGTGCCAGCCTCTGTGCTAGGCACTAGGGACACAAAAGAGAAAAATGAAACAGACTATTCCAATCCAGCATGGCTTCTCACTCCATTATATTGACTGCCTAAAACAAGGAGACCTGAGTGATCAGGTAGGGTCGGGTCAGTGGGATGGTTTCCCATGAGAAACCTCCTTTCTTCAGTTTCCTTTTCAGTCAGACTTGGTTATTCCATACTGACTCCACAGGATCCTGGGCTCAGAGCTTCAATCAAAATAAGTATGAATAAGAAACCAGCAGTCACCATCCCTCCCTGCAAAAGCACTAAAACTAACAGGGAGGACCTCAGACCTTGCCATCTAGACCCAGCACATATTTGTCCAAATACACATTTTTGGATACTTTCTTTTGTCTTTAATGACAAAAGCTGTCTAAATCAAGTTCTTTCACCAATGAAAATGACCCATTTCATTGACCAATCTATTCAATCCTGTGGGGTTTGGAGGCTGGAGGTCATTGTGTTCTTTAATCAGTCATCGCATTAGGCAGTTAGCTAGGCAGAAGAGGTGGCGCTGTAGATGAGAACACTGGCTTTAAAGTCACAGGGCCTGGGTTTGAATTCTGCCTCTGACACTAAAAACCTGTGTAACCTTGAACAAATGTCTGAAACTCTCTGCGCTCCAAATTTCTTATCTTTAAATGGAGTGGTTGAACAAGATGGTCTCCGAGCCACTTTCTAAAGCTATGAGCCTATATTCTTTGCTTTGCACTATAATGCTTTCTAAAGGCCTTTGGTGGAAAGGATTAATAACTAGCATTTACAGAGTCCTTTCATTTGAAAGTCATCACAGCCCTAGGAGGTATGCACCCCAGGTATTTTCAATATTTGAAAGATGAAGAAACTGAGTCTTTTAGAGATTAAGAGGCTTGCCACAGTGGCCTTACTAGCAAGCATCAGGTACAGAACTTGACCCCTAGGCTCCCTGACTCCAACTGTCCCATTGTTTATAAAATTAATTTTCCTCACAACAGTTGTGTGAATGAAGTCATGTAGAAAGTAATGCAATTATTATAATTTCCATACTATAGATGAAGAAACTGAGGCTCAGGGAGGGTGAATGATTTTCATAAAGTCACATAGCCAAGAAGTGTTGGATCCAGGATGCAAACCCAGGCCTTTAGACTCTAAATCTAATGTTTGTTTATTGATTCAAAAAATATCATTCTATTACCCAATGAGCAATAACTCATATTTCTAGGATCCCTGGAGTTTTAAAAAGTATGCTTTCTGAGAAATAGATAGGACATGGATTGTCCTTCCTGCTTTAAGAACCAGGGCACTGTCAGAGCACTGCTGGAAGAAAAGCTCTTATGACTCAAAGACCAGTTACCATAGGTACAGTCAGGTCTCCAAATATAACATTTCCTGCTTTCATAGCTTTATATCAAACATTGCTAAGGGAAATGATTTCATTCTCAATGCCTGACTTTCCACAGAAAATAAAAGCATAGATAATGAGTTCTGATAGCTTCTTGGGAATAATTCAATGATTCAAGAATTTATGACATTTGCCAGTGTGGATACCCATTCCATGACCTAACTTTTCTATGGCCTAGTATGTCATCATTCATACTTTATATGGCAAACAAAACAAAACAAAAATTTCCCTCAATCCAGTCTTGTGATGATTAAGGAAATCAATGAAAATCATTGGCACAAGAGAGAGGGAGAGGGAAAGAGACAGAGACAGAAAGATAAAGATAAAAAAAAGAATGGGGGGTATAAACCTACATACACGGGTGGTGGGCAGAGATGGTGAGCTCATCCATAGAATATAATAATTGATACACCCTTTCCTGAGGCAATGATGGCATTAATTTGAATAATGTGTCCATAGTAGCCAATCAATCTATAAACGTTAGGCCCTTAAAGAGCCTAAGGTAATTAGTGCCAAGCAGATGGGTATAGTGAAGGAGAAGACAGTATATAAATAGTTTCACCTTTCCAACAATAAAAATAAACCTTTTTTTAAGCACTCACTGTATGTCAGGTATTGTGCTAAAAGTTAGGAACACAGTGAATTTTTTTTTAAAAGTCCCCGTTCTCAAGACTCACAGTCTAATGGGAGAATGAATAAATTTTCAGTTGGTAGACCCATACAATGGCAAAGGCTTTGAGAACCCCAAATTAACTCCATTCCATGATGAAGAATCAGAGAAAGGCTTTAGTGGAGGATCTGGGAGTGAGATTTCTGGGGGAAGAGAGGGTAGAAATCTTTACCTTTGGCACTCTTTCATACTCAAACTCTTAAAACTAGGCCACAACACTGTATCCAACTGTCTTCATCATCCCTATCTCTACCAGGAAATATTTCCCACTTCTTAGTACTAGGAAACATCTATAGAATCTCAAATCTGGGATTGATTTGTGGAAAAGAAAGGTGTTTACTTGACTAATTCATAGCTACATTGACTGAATTAATACTACCTGGTGAATCCCTTGTCTTCAGAGACAGAGGAATTCCCTTTAGCTGGGAGGACTCAGAGTGCACACCCCTCCCCACTCCTACCACCATCCCCCATATCTGAATTCCTCCTTTATCCTTCCCCCTAGCTAAAAGTTGCAAACACTGTCTAATTCATTCAACCTTTAACACCATGTTTCTCAACCTATACTCCTCACTGGGAAGGAAAGTTCAAAGGGAAGGGGAAACAACATTCAAAGATGGTTAGGTACTAGTGTCAAGTTTTTAAGTATTTCTAGAAAGAAAGAATTGTATTAGGACAAAGACCAACTTTCTACATAGTCACAATAGGTAGCTCCCTATACGGAATATTTAGAGAAACCTGAGATCTGTCACTGACCCGTAATTTATGTATTTTTTCCCTATCCATGTTCTTATTGAGTATTAAAATCCCTTTAACAAGAGAAAGAAGGATTTATTTAGTTCATAATTGGCAATAAGGCTTAAAATACAGAACATAACATTAGGAACATTTAACAGAAATAACATTAGGACAAGAAACACTAAAATTCACTTTGAGTTGTGGATGGCTGATACCAGGTAATTTGCCTTAGATATGCTTTTGCACCAGTATCTGAATAGCAAAGAGAAGAGATAAGTCTCATGTGGCTGACTGATTACAGATGCTATGATTTTTAACTTTATCTGAATAACATTTTGCCTTGGGCTCACTGATGTTATTTACATGGAGAATATATTTAAATAATAGACATTTGCCAAAAAATAGAATTTTTGTTCTTTAGATCAGTGATCAGACAACAAGGAATGGGACATGGTGAGAAATTGTGTGCTGTGTTCCCAAAGAAGTTTCTTTATTTTTGTTAGAAATCTCAATTAGTCCTAATTTACTTTAGATGAAGAATTTTTGTTCAACAGAATGTAATGTATACATATTTAAATTGTGCTTGAAAATCAGCAGAATTTTGGAAACAGTGTTTTAAGAAATATCAACAAATAATATCCATGTAAATGTTACCTTTCCCGGAAATGTGATCAGATAATTATCTTTGTTTTGTTTTACAAAAAAAAAAAATGCCTTCTTTTTTTGAATAGCAGAATTATTTGGAATGGTATCTGGGATTGATTCTGCCCAAGCGCGTAAATTAGATTTTTACACTCTGTACCTGGATACAGTCTTTTTTTGCAAGCTACTTTTTTTTCCACGCTTAAGTTAAAAAAGTTAAATGATAGTAATCATTTGTATCTACCACAAAAATGTCATGTCACCAAATTCTTCTTCGAGGATGACTTCCTATATCTAAAAGTCATTTCAATTGTTCTATTCAGTTATCCTCTAGTATTTGTAAGTAGAAATAAGACCAAATGATTAGAAGAAATGAATAGACATCAACACACATTTGTTTGATTCCTGAATTCACCACTTGTCCTTTGTGTGAAATATCTAATACTTCATCAAAGTCAGTCAACATTCAACAAGCATTTTTAAGTACCTACTCTATGCCAGGTACAGTGATAGGCTCTGAGATAAAAGAACAAAAAGTGAAAAACTCTAGTTATTAAAGAGCTTATGTTCTTATGGGAAAAGCAAACACATAAATTATACAACATACACACAAAATTAATAAATACAAATTACAGAAAGCAGGAAATTTGTTCTAGACCAAATGGAAAGTATTTTAAAAACCAGCTGTGCCTATCTTCCCTGCTTCACTATTCTCTGGTAAGTCACTTTTCAAAACACAACCATTCTGTCCCTCAAGTACAAACATCATCGCGAATGGAAATTGTGGAATGGTAAGTGCGAGTCCATTGTGCCTTAATAAGAGCCTCATCTATAGACAGCACTTTGGCTCACTGGAAGCTCTCTTCTCCTTCTAGTTTCCCCAAAAATTAAGTTTTGAAAATGGCTGTCTATGTAATTATCCCTGAACATTCTCACACCAGCATGCACTTGTCTTTGACAGTTTGGAAAGCAGAAGGAATGCAGAGATCAGTGATGCTGGATCAAAAAGATGCAAAAGATGCTTAAAGTTGTAGATTTGTATTACAGGTATGAAATGCCCCAGTATGGAAGTCGGCGCCGGCTGCTGCCACCTGCTGGTGAGGAGTATGGAGAAGTGGCCGGAGAAGCTGAAGAAGACTATTACCCAGAGGAGGAGGTAGGCTTACTGCCTTTGCCCTTGGGGGGACTGAATCTAGCAGCACAACAGCATGACTTTTCCTCCTCTTTGACATCAGGAGCTCTTGTGTTCCCACGTTCAGATACTATTCTCAATTAGGTTTCCTTCTTCCCAAGATCCTATGTTAATGAAATCAGGATAGGGACTGGACTTGAGATATCATTAGTATAAGGGAATTCCCAGATAACAAAGTTCATCTAGCAAAGCAGATCAGCAGCTTCTCCTCAACTTAACATCTTAGAGAGTTGCCCACTGAGAAGTCAAATGACTTGGCCAGTGTCATACAGCCAGAATGTATCATAGACAGCATTTGGACCTAGGCTTTCCTGGCTTGGTTTCTATCTATTATGTATCTACTATGTCCTCCTACCTTTTTGTTAAAGAAACATCTTAACTTTGTATCCTTAAAGAAACTAGAGGAGTTGGCCCTATTATGCAAAATCTAAATGGTTGTTCATAAAGTAAACTATTAATTCTTTGAGGGCAAAAACTGTCTTTTTCCTTTCTTTGTCTCCCTAGCAGTTAACACAGTGCCTGGCACATGTATCTAATTTGTGGTTATCAACTGACTAACGTAACAAATATTTTTAACCTCCTACTAAGAGCCAGGCACCATGCTAGGCACCAAGAGGAATAAAGACAAAACCAAGACAATGGTTGTCCTTGTGGGGTTTGTTTTGCAATCTATAAATAACTATCCTCTAATATCATTTAGTTTGATTTTAGCTGATACTGTGATACATAGAGATGATTAGAATCTCACAGATTTTACCTCACTTTGATGAATAAATCTAGTCATATCTAATGCAGACAGATCCAGTTATTTTGTTATACCAACAGCCTAAACTTATCCAGATGTGGCTATTGCAGTTTAGGTTGATAATGGAATATTGCTATAACTTCAGTCAGATCCAAATTGAAGAACAAATATTCTGATAAGCAATTATGACTGTATTACCTCTTTCAAAGTTTATAAGATCATAGCTCTAGAGCTGGTAAAAGACCCCAAAGGTCATCTAATGCAACTTTCTCATGTTTACAAACGAGGATACTGAGAACCAGGGAGGTTAATGCAGGGAACTATGATACAAGCCAAGAGCACCTACTTCCCTGACCTCTCTCTAAACCAGGGTTTCTAAATATAGATACAAAGACTAGAATTCAGTGGGTCTGTGAAGTTGAATGGGGGAAAATACATATTTTTTTATTAATTTCTAATTATAATTTAGAATTTCTTTCAATTATTTAAAAACATTATTCTGAAAAGGTATCCATAGGCTTCATCAGACTGCCAAAGTAGTCCATCACACACATTAGAGTCCCCTTTAAACTCAGTGCTGGGCTCCTTCTGGAGAAACAAGCCTATCTCTTGTGTGAACATTTCACTCCTTGGATCTTTCCTCCTCAACTTGTGTGGGACAAGTTCTCATCTTAACTGTCAACACAATCACTCATTTTCATAATTTTCAGGAAAGGCCAAAGAAACCTGAAATACCAGAAATTAGAGAGCCTTCTACGGAGGCCGAGCTGGAGGTCCCTGTAATCATTGAGGGACCAACAGCAGCTGAGACTGCCCATGTCACATGGAAGAAAGCTAAGATATTCCCCATGATATTTAAGAAAGTCCGTGAGCTGGCGGAAGATGAAGAACGGCGGAGGGCTCTGGGGGTAGAAGATAGAGATTACCTGACGCTGACACTGGAGGAAGAAGCCACTGAGAGCACCGTGGAATCTGAGGAGTCCAGTGAGGAGTCCAGTGAGTACAGTGACTACAGTGATGAATCGGAGTGGAGCACCTATGAAAGCACAACTTCGGAAGAAGAGTCTGAGTCGGAGACCCCCTCGGAAATGGAGGAGAGCTCCACCCCTGAGTCAGAAGAGTCCGAATCCACAGAATCCGAAGGAGAGAAAGCAAGGAAGAATATCGTGGTGGGCCGAAGGATTGTTCCTCCCGAGGAACTGCTCAAGGTGCCCAAGAAACGCAGAAAGGAATCATCGGAAGAAGAGTCTGAAGAAGAGCCGAAGGTGGAAGAAGAAGAAGCACGAACCGAAGGAGAAGAAGCTGAGCTGGCCGCTCCTGAAGATGTTCCAGATGCAGAGGCTCAGGAGAAAGCTCCTGAGGAAGGCAGCAGGAGATCGACAGAAGGGAGCAAAGCTAGCGCGGAAGAGTCTGAATCCATTGGCAGCAAGAGCAGCAGCGAAAGCCAGATGGGCACTGAAGGCTATGTCAGGCCCAATCCCCCAGGGAAACCTAGGATACGGAGGGTACAAGCAGCTGGAGCAGAGGGAGAAGAGGGAACAGAGGCACCCCCAGCTGAGGGAACAGAGGAGGCAGAAGCCCCCCCAGCAAAAGGCAAAGAAGCCGAAGGTTACAACACAGCATTGTAAACCAGAGCAGTAGGTGGAGTTTGCAGTGATGTGTGACTTTGTGTGTTGTGTGCCCTGTGTGCTATTTGAAATGACTCTTGAAGGACAAACAGTGACAGTGATACTGATCGCTTTTAAGAACAGAAGGACTCCAAAAACCAAATTTGTCAGTGTGTGATGGGGAGTCACAGTTAATTAGGAAACCAAAATGCATCTCACAAGTGACCAGTAGGTCATAATTTTCCACTGGGAATCCTACTTAAAAGCAATATATCATTATGCATTATCACTGATGCCCAACGTATTGAACTTCATAGCCGAACTCTATTGGTAGCCACAATCTCGAGTCCATTCTAGTGCATGATACTAGGAGTAGAGAATATAATATGGTTTTCTGTTATTTTCACAATTTTTTTTGTTTCAAATGAGTATTTATTTACTCAATGGTATGTAGGAGAGGACTATGTGTTTCCAGGTCCAAAAAAAAATTGAATTGTCTAAAAGAATGTCAAAAGCATTTTCAGAAATTATCTGGCAGTGGCAAATATTGTGAATCATTTTTTTAAAGTGGATAAATTAAGTTCAGAGGATATTTTTCTGCTTTGGGTACAGAGTCAGGGGAGATTGCCACTCACTGATATCAGGCCTAAATCCATTACTAAGTTGCACCAGGAATAATTTTTGACCACTGAAGCCACACAAATAGACTCTAAACACCAATACTTTGGATTTTATATGTGGTCAACTTCAGGGTAAGCTGGAGGATTCTTCATTTCTGAAAATGCTATTAAGTTGTTTTCCTTTTTTTGATGGGTTCCATGGCACTGGACCCTTTCCCCTTGCCCTTTCCAAGTGTGGCCTCATACAGATGGGACTGAATGTGTAATTTCATTGGCATAGGGAAACTCCAGGTAAATTCTCTGTACCAACACAGGTCAGCACCTTCTATGTAAGTTCTGGACTTCAAGAGTGGCCCAGAGTGCTCAGATGGTAAATGAGGTGCCCAGGGTCACAAGGCCACTATTTGTTAGAGGCTGTACTCAAATGTGCCCTTTCTTGACTTTGAGGCCAGCTCTCTACCCACTATCCCAAGAGCCAGGTACCAGGGCCCATTACAATTCAATTGCTTCAAATGGTCTTCCCTTAGGAAAGGGGAAGGGGTGACTTCCTTTTGTCTTTTTTGATATTTAATCATTTCAGGTTATAGAGTGAGAACAAAGGAATTGGTAAGGATTTTTTTAAACTCACAAGTGTTCCAATAAACCAATCAACAACAACAAGCAGCATTTATTAAACACCTACTGTGTGTCAGGAACTATGCTGATCCCTTATAAATAGCATCACATTTGATCCTTATAACCCTGGAAGGTAGGTTTTGTTATTATACCCATTTTACAAATGTATCATTAAGGCAATAATAACAATGTAGTTGATAATTGTCAAAATGCCTATGTAGTTCTGTATTGCAAAGTAAATGAGACTCTCCACATAGAAGGTAGAAGTAAATCATGTATTCAGACACCAGAGAACCATATCCCATAACCAAAAGTTCAGCTCCCACAGCCAGTCAGCCCACTTCATCATAACAGCAAGGAACCCAAAACATGATATCACAGCCTGGAGCCTGCCATCCCAAAACTTCTCTGACCCCTTGCTGAGGTCTTCCCCAAAACAAACTCACAGTACAGCTATATCAGCCTGTTCAGCTCTCTCACAACGGTGGCCATTAGCAGACATTAGCAGCCATAACTGTTCTCTCTCCCTCCATTTCCTGTGATATAACTTCCTTTTCCTGTCAGGAAGCTCCTCCTACCACATGTGACTTAGGCTTCCTGTGATGTAAGCAGGTCATGTGGCCTATTAATGGGTGGGAAAGATCTTCAAATCTAAATTACTACTACAGCAGTTAAGGAAACTGAGGCAAACAAAGACTTGCATGGCTTGCCTGACATTACACAGTTAGTAAGTGTCTGAGATTAAATTTGAATTCAGGTCATCTTGAATCCAAATCCAGTTACATTTATTAAGCACCAACTGCATGCCAGTTACTGTTAGCCTCTGAGAATGCAAAAAATAACAAAATCAAGCAGTCCTTGGCTTTAAGGATCTTATAGTTTCATCAGAGGAAAACAACGCATATGCATATAATAAGATATTATGTGTATATATATATATATGTATATATATATGTGTGTGTGTGTGTGTATGTATGTATTATGTAAAATAAAGTCATTTGAGGAAGAGCTAGCAGCTGGGAGAATCAGGAACAGACCCATGTAGGAAGGAGTTCGCAGTTTAAGTGAATTTTGAGGAAGAGTTTCTAAGAGCTGGAGAGTGAGAATATTCTAATCTTGAGAAAATAAATACCATAAGATATCAAATTTTTTAATGTACCAAGTTATCCATTTTTTTTTGCTGATTATAGCCGCTGACTCAAAAACTTTAAATGTGGGAATTGGCTTAGGCTGAAAGAAATGGAAAAAAATAGCCCAGGTCATCCTCAGTGCGAATGGAAGTGATTGGAGCCCTGACCTCCTTTTCACCTGACTTTATTGAATAACTTCCAGAAGTTGCAGCTAAATCCTGTACCTGATCCCTGAGGCCTATAGCATGCAACCAGATAACCTAGTTCACCAGAGCTGCAATTATGTAGCCCCAAAACATTAGTTCTGGAAGTTTCTGCCTTCGGCCTGGACACTTCCTTACTGACACCAGCAAATCTTGTCCCAACGTTCATGCCCATTCAAATAAAAGTGTCTGAAACAAAATATAAGATGTGTATGAGTGCCTCAAACTAGTACTAGACAATCCAGTGTGACAAGTATTTATTATCAATTATTATCAATATTATTATCAATGAGTGAGGCTCTGAGAATAAAAAGACAAAAATAAAAGTCTCTGCCCTCAAGGAACTTATATTCTCTTGAGAGGTTACAACATGTAGAAACATAAGAATCATGAGAATATTCACCAGATACTTGGCATTTTTGTTTAATATAGGTATCCTTTATTGGAGCAGCTACCAAGAAAGAGGCAGACTACATGTACCCTTAATAGGTGCCATAAAAGGTTCTTCCATGAATGTCCCAGTCAGCAAGCGTGTATGTTTTTCTAGCAGTCACTTTCTTCCAAATCCCTCTTCCCAGATCCCCATAAAATTATAAACATTGCAGTTCGTTTCCAACAACTCCAAAGGCATGGGTGCACCTGCACGGGCCAAACCCATAGCCCTCTGCAGTCTTGAAAGTGTCAAGGTCTAAATGTATGATAATGAGCAGAATTAGCATTATTTTTCCATATATGGACATGATAACCAGCAGGGTGAGTACTAATAACTAGAGAGTCAGGGAAGGATTTCCACAGGATGGTGTCTTTGAGATGAAACTTGAACGTAGTTAGGGAATCTAAGAAGCAGATATGACAAAGGGATGCATTGCAAACATGAGAAATGGAGACGAGAAACATTCCGGACAAAGGCAACAAAGTTCTGGGAATAGCAGATGGGACAATTTGGATAACCATCTTTGGAAAAATCGTGTTACCAAGTTGTAAAGGGCTAAACTAAGAAGTTTGTATTTTATTCTAGTGGGAAAAGAGAGACAGTGAAAGTAACAATCACACACAGACATACACACCCACCCACACACACACACACACACACACACACACACACATACACATACACACATACACCCCTCAAAATATGCTCCATCCTTTCCTAAACAGCTTGGTTTCTGGTTTTCCCAATCACTAAAGGCTTGGCCTTTGCAAATGTTGATGCTAGCTGACTCACCCTTCTCTTTGTTTCCAATAGTGGGCCAGGAAAAAAATGATCCAGTTGGCTGTTGATCGAGAATATGAAACCAGCTCTACTGGAGAAGACAGTGCCCCTGAGTGCCAGAGGACCTGCCTCCACAATCCTCAAGTTCACAACAATATCAATGGCAACATCTACATTGCTCAGAATGGGTCAGTGGTGAGGACGCGCCGAGCTTGCCTCACCAACAATTTGAAAGTCCCTTCCCCTGTCAAGATGGGGAAGCATTTTAAGAAGCTTGACAAGTTAGCAGTGACACATGAAGAAAGTGTCCCACTGAACACATTATCCAAGGGGGCATTTTCCAGTGAGAAACTGAACACTAGGCCACCTCTTGTTTCCTTTGCCCCTAGCCCAATGGGGGCAGACGGTTCTACAGGAAAACTTGGGGGTGGCAGGATCAAAAGCACAGCAGAACAGGAGTCCAGGATTGACAGTCAAGACGTGAAGGGGGTCTTAGAATTCCCAAGCGACCATACGCAGTCAGATGATGAGGAGCTCTGGATGGGTCCTTGGAACAACCTCCACATACCAATGACAAAACTGTGACCAATTTTTAGATTTTATTTTCATTTTTACTTGAGTTTGTAATAAACAAGGCTTTTTATTGTCACCAAGAAAATAACATATTGGGATTTGTACTGTGCACAGAAGTTGTAACTTTGGATAAGCTGCTTTAAACGAGGAAGAAGGATTTGCACTCGGATTTGTATCAGTTAATTGTTCTTCCCAGTAATTCTTTTTGAAAGGCACTCAATTCACTAAAAAAAGAAAAGTAAAGAAAAGAAAAGAAAGAGAGGAAAGAAAAGAAAAGAAAGACATCATTAAAATTTAGCAGTTTTGTTTGATATTGATTTATTGTTTTAATAAACAAGAAATAACATACTAAATGATCACCTACATTTTGTTGATTTTCCATGAAATATGCTATATATCTAATATCTCACAGCATTTTTAGCATAGGAACCACCCAACAAAGAAGGGAAAATTTATATTGGAAGATTTATATTGGTAACCAGTTTGTACAACTGATGTCTATAAAGCCTTGAATTTTTTATGAAAGTTGAGCTTGTAGATTTTATGATTATGATAACAGGGAATCTTCTTGTAATCTATTCTGAATGTCGATTGAGAAATGCCTCTATTTTCCTTCTTCAGTTGTTTTCAACATTGTCTCCCCACCACTTACTCCTTAAGCATTATGCTAGATAGCACACTCTGGTTAGCATCGCCACCTACAATTTACCAAGATGTGTCCCATTTTTTTTTCCTGCTCCTCCTAAACAAGTTAATAGGCGATTTAGAATGGAACAACAAAAACAAAAATAGGAAATCAATGGCACATGTGACATAAATCTTCAGTTATTCAACAGGCTTACTGGTAGGTGAAGGGTAAAATAAGCAACAACAATCCTAAGTTCAGAATTTCAAAATTAATATATGGTGTGAACAAATAAGTCACTCAGCTCTGAATAAATCATGAACAAACATAACAAAATCACCTAAACACAAATGATCCGGAAATACAGTAACTTTGGATGTCTGTGTTCAGTGACCGCTTGCACCCCATCTCGCTGCCCTTCACCTGTTTGTGTCCAGCCCATTTCAGGACAGTTACACAACTGAAGTACAGAACTTGGAAAGTTGCAGCCCATAGCAAAGCAGATTACCCCATTAAACTGAGCACATCATTGGAACCAAAAAAACAATGTCTCATTATGGAAACATACTTTGCCTTTATTCTATACTTTTGTTTTCTGTAATAAAAATGAAGTTTTTGCTGTAATGAAAGAGAAATCGGGAACTGTGGAATGTTGTTTCATTTGACTGCTTTATAATTATTTTTGTGAAGGTCTATGGTAAATATTACATCCCTGCACTCCCAACCTTGTCCAGTACTGAGAAAGTGCTACCAGATAGCAATAGCTGTTTAAAAAAAAAACATCTTTAGGAAATTTGAATGACATTCATTGCTAGTCCATCAACTTAAAAAGGTGAATACAAATTTATTGGAAGTTACAAAGCTGTAGGCTCTGTAGAGAGAAGCCAATTCAAATCAGTCAGTGTTGCAGTAAAGAAGTGGTCCGCATCTACATAACAATAAGAAAGGTTTTCAGTGGAAAAGTCATAGCAGACTGTCCTACATATTAAAAATGGTTGACACCCTCCCCCACCCAACTCCTAATGAAAGCATTGTGCATTGTTATGGTTGTTATCCTTTCTTCTCAAAGAGGACCAAAATGACATCACTATGTTGGGAGTCAAGTTACAAGATGTCCAACTATGGCTGATTAGACTAATAAGAACTTAGAATGCTTTATAACACGTCAGGCACAAACAGTCCCTGTGAACATTTGGGGTGGAAACTCCACTCCAGCATCTTGTAGAACCCAGGAGAACAGGCTAATTAACCTTTATCAATTGCTATCCTAGTTAAGTTCTAAAGTTCTCAAACCGTGGTTTTTTGAATAGACTATCCCTGTCAGCCAGTCTTCAGAAGTAGCCAATAAGATAATGAGACAAGGGAACAGCATAAATGAGAAGCTCAGAATCAGCTGACTGCCAATTTTGTAGGATCCTGGTTTTAGTATATTGTAAGAAAATAAACTGGAGTCAGTCAATTGCACACCAAAGGTAATATTGATTATCACTTTTACTCAACAATGTAAAGTATGTCATCAGAGTATTATATGACAAAGAAAAAAAAAGATGCACTGGTCACTTAGAGAGAATGAGTGTTGACAACCAGTGTAAGTCATTGATATTAGGCAATTTCAATCAATCTTGAGGAAGGCCCCCACCATATTGGGTGGACCCCTTGAATGGATTTATTGGAGGATATAGTCAAGGATTGAAGATGATGGGCAAGCATGGATGAGCTCTGATCTGCAGTGGTGAAAGGAATTTCCTTATTGATAATATTCAATTCAATCCAGCAAGTATATTTAAGCATCTCCAATGTCATGAGCATCAGGGATACAAAGGCAAAATGCAAACCATGCCTGCCATCAAGGAGCTTACATTCACTCTACTTAAGAATTCAGCAATCCAACGAGCTACCAAAGTAGCATTGAAGAGGCAATGATGGCAAATAAAATAATTTCCATGTCTCCCCTGACATTCAAATCATTTGGGTGTTTCCATATAAATACATGATAGTATGGTAATCATACTTTTAAAAATATTCCATATTTTTCAACCAAAATCAGGGCATGTGATAGAACAAAGAACATTCATTAGGCAAAGCCCCATTAAAACTATATTTTTCTTTTCTAAAAAAATTGAGGATGGATTGGAAAAAAATCAAGATGGATATAAAGGCACAGTATGTGCAAAAGAAACATTTTATGCCAAAACATATTAGGAAGAACAGGTCAGTGTTGCATGTTCTACAAGGGCCTGAAAAATTATCTACAGGTTGGAAAAAGAGGAGATTTTGGAGAAAAGGGGGAAGTTGTTTTGAATTTGATTCACAGCATTTTTTTCTTTGGACCACCAGGACTAGCATAACTAAGTTATTTATCCTTTGAATTCAATTCAATTCAGTTCTGGACGCATTTCTTAACCGCCTCTTATAAATCAGGCACCACACTGAGCACCGGGAAACAAGAAAGAACATCTTAAATGAAATGGTTTATTCCCACTGTTTATGCCCATTATTGTTGATGTGATTGTCTATATTTAAGTCAAAAGGAAAGGAAGAAACAAACCATGAGGATGGACTAGCGCAAGAAATCCTTTCATTACCCACGTTCCTGATTTTTTCCCCTTTAACTTCATGAGCTTTGTTTATATTCTTTGGTCTGTCCTACCGGGTGCATTTTACTCTCCTTATTAAAAAGGCACATAGTGATTCTACCATGTTTGCTCTCAGGATAGACACACATTGGTGCCTTCAGTTTAACCCAGCAGTAAAATGTGGGCCATGATTTAAACACATTGCTTTTCATCCACCATTCACCACCGACTTCAGTTCACAAAATATTTTTGATGAGGGAGAATTTTATTTTTAAATTTCCTGTTTTCCACTAAGTCCATGAGTTTCTCTGGTCTTCTACAACACTTTCTAGTTAATTTATCTGAATCTTTTTGGTAGCAGGCCTTCATTTTACAGATTGCTCTTTTTAATTCTTATCTACTTGAAAATAATGGTAAGTTACCATCTATGTATGGAAGATAGGACCATTGTCTAGGGTTGGGGAAAATATCCAAATGTTCACCACTTTTCAAATTCCTTTATTTAAACACCTATTTGTCCTTAACTATTATGTTACTGTATGGAGAATGAGAATTAGAAAAATTTTAAATGCACTGTTATTAATGATACAATGTAATTTCAACAATAAATTTACATTAATTTGAAAATAACTTCTCAGTACTCACTCAAATGAGGATATATGTCTATATCTCAATTATTTTCTTCCTCTTATGGCCAAGGTTTATAACTACAAATTCTAATACTATTAGGGGAGAAATTCATTGTGAAATAGATGGGGGTAAGCTTATAATAACAGCTCGTATTTATATAGAACTTAAAATTAATGTTTTAGCAACACTGGGAAAAATAGGGGAAAGCATAGGTAGAAGAAGGAATGGGAGCACTGCTCAGGGTGGATGCAATTATGCTAATAATTTATAGAGAAAAGAAAACAAAAACTAGTCAATTTCATGTTGGTGCCTAGTTACTTTGCCAGAGAGAATGATCTTTGAGCTTGAAGTAAAAAAAAAAATAAATAAAATGGCTAATAGAAAGCTGAAACCCAAAAGAAAGAAATGCCTAGTTATCCTCAATGAATATATGTCCACAGATATGAATGAGCTATACCCCAGGACACTGGAAGAATTCACAGCTGAAATTGCTGATGCACCGTCATTGATCTTTGAAAGATTGTGGAGCACAGGAGAGATAAACAGATAGGAGAAGAGCAAATGTCCCATTTAAAAAAAAATGGAAGAAAGCAGAGTCTACAAATTATAAGCTGTGAAGCTTGACTGCAATTGCTGGTGAAAATGTAGGAAATATTATTAAAGTCAACACTACAAAAGGAAGTGGTAATCACTATGAGTCAGCATGATTCCATCAAGAACAGGTCATGCCAGAAAAACCTGATTTACATTTTTAATCAGGTTACTAGATTTAGTTGAGGAAATGCTGTAGACGGAGTTTAACTTAGATTTCAGCAAAACATTTAACACATTCTCTCAAGTTACTCTGGTTAAAAATATCAAAACACATGAGATAGACAACCTTGCTAGGTGAATTTACTGGTCGAAAGAAAACAAATCTAAAGTAGTTACTCATTGTTCAATATTTTGTTAAAATGAGGTCTTTAGTAGAGTGCCCCAGGAATTTCTATGTGGTCCTCTTTTGTTTAACATTTTCTTCAGTGACTGTGATGAAAACAGAGATGCTGTGACTCCAATATTTAAGCTGAAAATCTTGAAGGGATGATTAACACTCTTATGGGCAAAGTCAATATCCAAAGTCTTTTCAACAAGTTAAAAGAGTGGACCAAACTTACCAGGATCTTTTAATATAGATAAATGTGAAGTCATAACTGGAGTTCCAAAATCCACTTCTTAGGTCCAGAATGCACTGGCCTAGCTACACAAAAGTTCATGTGAAAAGAATCAGGAGTTTTGGGGTAGACTAAAATTCTAAAAAATATAAATCTATTAATCCCTTGCTGTCAGATATGCTTCTCAAGAAAACAATAGAAGAAACCACTGTGGGAGTGCCCTGGAGCTGATAGCCCGTGGGAGAGAAAGCGCCAATCTTGATCCACCATAATCCAAAGAGGAATGCCACCTGAAAAAAATCAGTAGGCCTATTGGAAACCCAGAGGAAGAAGGAAGGCAGAGCACACTGCCCATTAGCCAGGGATCTTGAGAATATGACTTGTAAGGTTCAGCTCTATGAGGAAAGATACAATTGGCTTCTTCAGTCAAATCTTAGTTGACTTTATTACAAGATACATTAGATGGAGTACATTCTATATGTGTTACATATATATATACATGATATACAAAAATTTATATACATATATAAATTTTCATTCATACAATTTATGCATACTATGTTGACAATCTTGGTTTTAAACTTCAGTGCTGAAGATGGCAGCTTAAACTCATCTGAGGTTAATTATATACCCAGTTCTACAAAATGAGGATAATAGCACCTACTTCAAAGGGTCAATTTGGGGGTCAATTGAATTAGCATATATAAGCATTGCAAATTTTAAAGCTATATATAAATGTTAGTTATTATTATTATTATTTATGATACCTACAAATTTATGTCACCATAAAAAATAATGAAATGAAGCATTGATATTTAACTCCACTAAACAATTAACCTCCACTAAAGTTCTTAGTCAGTAAGCCAATGCCATCAGAATGTATGGATACTTAAGCCCAAAAACAAAAGGGAGGAAGGCAGACAAACATGTATTATTCAATAAAAGGAACAAATTTCAATTATGAAACATGTTACCTACAGAGACAAACAACCTTGGAGTCACCTTAGGTAGAGTCGAAGTCACAAACTGAGTTTAGCTGTTCTGTCTTGGTAATCATAAGTGGTAAGTAATCAGGATAATAGGCTAATATTGAAAGTGTCTGCTTGAAGAACTCTAGCCCTGATAGAACTCATCTCTAGATTATTGGGTGCCCAGGCAACTTGGAGAAAAATGATTCCCATGACACAAAAAGCGAAGTTGGAAGGAGGTCTGATTTAGTGGGGAAAATGAGTTCTTTTTGGAACACATCAAACACGAACCCCATCAGGGGGTTAATGTCACAAAAGATGCTCAGGAGAGAATGTGAATCGATGTGTTTAAAGATCCCAGAGCCATCTGCATAGAAACAAAAACCAGACTCATCAGAGTTGTTGGAATCACCAAGGGAGAGAGCATAAAGGAAAAAAAGGAAAAGACTGAGTAAAATACCTGATTACTGATTTGGTTGATTGGTTTACAAAGACCTTGAGGAACATATTTGTTTATGGAGTGGGATATGGCAAATGAGATGGCGAAGATAGTTTAAAAGACCACCTACAAAGGTAGGAAAAAACCATGAAAGGCAAGGGAGAATAAATCAGTGAATCACCAAGCATCAATGTAGAAGCCACTCCGTAGGTGCCAGGCTAGAACAGCAGCATCACAGACTTGCTGAGTTGGAATACAGCTCAATAGCCATCTCTGGCAACCCTTACATAAATAAGAACATACTATGCAGCATACTTGACAAGTGTCACTGAGATTTTGTTTGAAGGCTTCCGAAAAGGGGAACCCACCTACCCCAACAAAGTAATATTTTCTATATTTGAGTAGCACTATTTTATAAAAGAGTTTTGTCCTGACGCAAAAGTGAAATTTACCTTTACAGTATCAATCAAGTATTCAAGAGGTCCTATCCTAAGTTCTAAAGATATAAAGAAGAGCAAAAGCAGCCTGTGCCCTCAAAGATCTTACATCCTAATGGAGTGGGGACAAGAAATAAATAATTAGATATATACCAGATACAGAGTAGGTGGGAAATAGCCTTAGAAGAAAAGCATAAGAAGCTTGGGGGACAGGAAGAGGCCTCTTAATGATATAAGTAACTAGTATTTATACTTAGGGACTATAAAGCCCTTTACAAATCATTATCTCATTTTATCCTCACAACCCTGGAAGGTTATTATCTCCATTTTATAGCTAAGGAAACTGAGGCAATAAAAGTCTAAGTGGCTTGCTTAGGGTTCCGTAGATAATGTCTAAGTCATGATTTGAATTTAGGTCTTCCTGACTCCAGGCCCAGTGTTTTATCCCCTAGGCTACCTAACTGTCTCCTTTTACAGAAGGCAGCATGGGAGATGTCATGAAAAAAACCAGGAAGTGTAAAATTGGGGTAGGGGCGGAAGAGAAAATGGCTTATTCCAGGTATTGAGAGACAGCTGTTATAAAGGCTCCAAAATAGAAGGTGGCATGTGAAGGGCATTAAATAGCAAAGAGGCTACTGTCATTGAGTCAGATAGTACATAGAAAGGAGTAAAGTGTAAGAAAACTGGAGAGATTGAAAGAAGTCAGGTTGTAAGGATCTTTAAATGTCCATCAAAGAGCTTTATATGTGATTGTAGAGATGATGGAGAGCTTCTAGAGATTAGGTAGAGAATGACATGGTCACACACCTACCCATTCTTCCAGTTCTGTTCTTTGCAGCAAAACAGAAAAAGTAACCTAGTTTGTCTTGCACATTAAGAGTCACTTAAGTACTTGAAGACTCTTAGCATGTATGTCCCCTCATGTTCTTTTTCTTCTACAGACCAAATATTCCCTAGTTTTACCAAATGGTCCTCATGTGACTTTAACTCAAAACCCTTTCTCATCTTGATCGCTCCCTTCTGGGTGTTCTCCAGTTTATCAAAATACTTGCCAAAAGATGGCAACCAGAACTATTGGGGCAATCTAGAAGTGGATACCCCAGTAATGGGGCTCCCCAGAATGAGGGAACAATCAAAAGTAGCTGAAGCTACATAAGGTTTAAGTAGGATGAGGATTAAGAAGAGGTCATTGGATTTAGTTAAGAGATTGCTGATATAGGAAAGGGTTGGGTTCAGAGAAACCTATGAAGGTTTAGATCAACTAATGCAGAGTGATGTGAGCAGAAGGAGAGCAATATAATCAATGACTACAATCATCTTTGAAAAAATAAGAACTACGATCTTTGACCAATTATAACTGCAGAAGACTTAAAATGAATCCTGCTTTCCCCTTCTTGGCCAAGAGGTGATGGATGGACAGGCAGTAGAGAATGTGATGGACATTCTAGATACAGTCTATGTGTGGATTTGGTTTGTTTACTTATTTGATAAAAGGGAAAACACTTAACTTGAAGGAGGCACTAGATAAGGCATGATAGTGATGCCAAGAAACGTGATTCAATAAAGCATTTTAAAAAACCAGAGATGATAGTAGAAGAAAAGTGAGAAGTGGACATAGACAAGCATATGATGTAGACTTGAAAGATTATGTCTTTACATTTCTGTTCTGCTACTTACTAGATGACAAATCATGGTCAAATGCCTTCCCTTCTCTGAGACTCACTTTACTCATCTGTCAAATGGGAGGTTGGAATCAATGACCTCTCATGTCTTCTAATTCTAAAAATGCTATAAACCTGCTCCATTTTTCACCTAAAGAAAGGCCCAGAGGAAGACAACAAAATGGAGCAAGATCTTAAGCCCATGTTATATGATGATTGGTTGAAGGAACCAGTAATGTAGGACCTGGAGAAGGGAAGCCCAGGACTGGGTATGAAGAAGGCAGGAGTTGTCATGATAGTTGGTTATTGAATTAAAATGTTTCCATCTAGTGAAAGAGAGTATATTTGTCCTCTTTGCACTCAGAAGGCAGAAGTAAGAGTAATGGGAGAAGTTGTAAAAGAGGTCAATCCTACTTCTGTATAATGGATGGCCTATAAACAGCTCTCAATGGCTCTGGTGTTTCTATTTGAACCTAGAGGTCATGAGTGTTTTCATGGCCATGTGCTCCTATAAGTCTTCCACAAAAGATCTGCCCAACAGGTTGAAGGCTTTCCTTAATATTTGTTTACAATTTATGGATAATAATGAAAATCTTCCTAATAATTTTGTCATTGTTAAGTCATTTTTCAGTGAGGTCTGACTCTTTGTGACCTCATTTGGGGTTGTCTTGGCAGAGTAGTTTGCCATTTCCTTCTCCAGGTCATTTTATAGATAAGGAAACTGAGGCAAACAGGGTTAAGTATCTTGACCAAGGTCACACAGTTAGTAAGTATCTGAAGCCAGATTTAGAACTTTCCAAAGATGGAACTGGATACTCAAAGCAGTATTGAGTTCCCTCTTCAAAGATGCAGCTCTTCCAGCTGTTGTTATAATAACAACAAAAACAACGTCTTCTAGGGACAAAAGGCCTGGTCAGTTATATTATATTAATTATACTATTTTATAATTATAATTATATTTATATATTATATATCATTTATGACATAGATGATATGTAATATAATTATAATTATATTATATCAATTATATTAATGATTCTGATGGGTTGGACTTGATGGTCATTGAGGTTCCTTGGAACTCTCCAGTTCCATGATTCTGTCACCAATGGTCTTACATTTAGGGCTGGGTTCAAAACCATGAAAGCACCATGATTCTAGCCCTGGCTCTATCTTCAAATACCTATGTTGACCTCAGCCAACTCATTTTGTCACTCTGACTGAGTTTCTCCATCGTTAATATGGAGATGCTAGGGCAAACCTCAGAGGATCTAAGTTCGGAGGTCAGGAGGAAACAGTATGGCAATGAAAAGCCATGATATAAAAGCAAAAAATAATTTCGTTAAAGCATGGGCTCTTAACCCTTTTTGGCCCCATTAAAAAATTCCTTAGTCACTCCAATGAAGTTTGCAGTCTTTCTCAGAATAATGCATGTAATTGCACAAAATTAAATGCATAGGATTATAAAGGAAAACAATTATATTGGAATACAGTTACCAAAATATTTTTAAAAACAAGTTCACGGACCACAGGTTTTAAGCCCCTGCATTAAAACATTAGAAAAGATAAGTGAGGAGAAGCTAATAGTTTCTCACAGCAGGAGGAGGCCCTGATAACCATTCTGCACAGCAGGCCAGCTGCATGGAGAGCTCTAGCATCATTGGTTTGATCTGGATAGAAGACTCCCTAAGCTAGTCTAAAGCGGAACTTTTGTTTTGCTTTGTTTGTTTTATTTGGTTTGGTTTGACGTAATCGAGCTATTTGTCAGGGCACCAGCTCAATAAACGGATCTTTCCCAATAGATATTACCTGATGATTCCACACATTTCAATGTTATTCAGTGCATAAGGGGAGAATAAGAGGGTTCTGGTGACTCGGTGCAGGTAAAAGTCACTACATGTCAGGAACGCAGACAGATTTTTTGTTAAAGCTATAAATAAATTATTCAGCTCATCCCCTATCAGCTATAGGGGGTACCTACACTAAGGATGCTATAGGAAAAAATAGATACCCAAGCACTTTGAAACCATGCCTGCAATCTCCAGTGGCTCCCTTGCCTTATACAATAAGTAGTTTCCTTTAAAATTCAGATTAAGTACCCACTCCCCTAGGAAAGGTAGCCTGACACAACCCTCCAATACTTTTACCTTCTTTGTATATATTTTGTTTTCACTTTTCTGTGTTAATATTGTTTCCCATAACCAAGAGTGCAAGCTTATTGAGCACGGGGCCAATTTGTTTTTGTCTTTGGGTCTTCAGTGCTAGTATACTATGTGGCACATAATATGTTTGTTAAATATTGTTGAAATCCAAGGATTTGTTACATTTCAAATTCTGTATTTATTTATTTTAGCATTCCTTTTTTATTTTTAGCTCCACATTTTCTGCCTCCCTACCACCCCTCCCTCACCCATTAAGAAGGCAAGAGATTATTTCTGTGTTTACAGTGCCAACCGTCATATTCACTACCCACAGTGGTTTCATTAGGATGTGTTTCTCTGACCCACAGTCCTTAGTTTAGATACATCCAATTCTTCCTATACTTTAAAATGCTAGAAGATGTGCCACAGTCTGCACAGTGAAAGTATCCACTTATTCTGCAAACTGCTTGTTGTCTGGTTTTCCATCATCCATCCCCATGCCTTTTCAGAAAGACCAAAAGAGGACTTCCTACTTTTTCAAAAATGACTATTCCTTCTAAAGACTGTTGTCGTCACTTCTCCTGTGAACTCACATTTATTGAGCTCTTTGTTTGAGATTAGCCAAGGATTTAAATCATTTGGCTGTCACAACAATTCTTCATCTAGGAACTAAAGGTATTATTCCCATTTTACAGGTGAGGAAAGAGGCTGAGAAAATTTAAATGACTTTCTCCATGTTACACAGCTAGGAAGTATCTGAAACAGGAATTGTTCCCAGTTCTACTAGACCCCAAGTCCAGGACCTCAAACGCTCTACTGTTATCCATAAATTCTTCAATCATTTTGAGGAAGGACTGTGTCCTGTTCAGACACACTGTATTACTGTTCTCAGTGGAAGAGTTTCAGGAGAACATTAGCAAGAAAGCTCCAATAGCTGCTGACTAACTCCAGGTTCAAATATAAACAACCATTGGGCATTTAAAACTTCACAACCTGGACTCTTTCTACCTTTCCAGGCTTACACCTTTCCATGCCCTCCAGCTATGATTGCTGACTGTCCGATCTTCCATCTCTTCGCATTTACATTGGCAGTCTCTGTGCTAAAATGCTGTGTTGGTAAGCAAAATGGGCTCCTTAGCACTTAGTTCAACAAGTGCCCTAGAAGAGTTTGGCTTTTGTTTGCTTTGAGTAACTCAGTGTATTTCATTGAGTCTTACTAAGTGCTAAGCCCCAGGTTCTAACCCCTATTAGGTGTTAACCTAACCTATGTGGGTGTGGATTGGTAACTAAGGTGGGGCCCAAGGTGGGACTAACTCAGGGGAGGGCCTAGTTTCACACATAAGTTTGAGTGATAGGTTTGGGACATCAGAGGCTCTTAGACCACGTGGGTTTAAGTCGCCTCTTTGTGATGATTCTAGGTCATGTGGGTGAGTCACATGTGTGACTCACCCCTGATGCTGAAAAAGATATAAAAACCGGGGGCGGTGGGGGAGGGGGTTGGCCTTCTCTTCTTTGGAGCTCTCTCCCACAGCAGTGGTGGTGCGTGTGACTCTGGGCCAGCCTCTGTTCTGAGCTCCCGGGCTGAACCTAGATGTTGGTAACTATGAATTGTATTGGGTCTGTCTGTTTGTAATTTGTTTAAGGGTTCTCGCTCGTGACGGTGCTGATGCAGAGACTCCGGGCAGCTGTAGCTAAGGAGCCCTCCAGCTTGTAACCTGGATGCTGAGACTTTGTTGAACTCTGGTAACTATGTATTGGGATTTGAATCAGACAAGGTCTGTCTGTTGATGTTTGTAATTTGTTTGTATTTTGGTCTGAAGTTCAGGATGCTGGCTTTTTCCCCTTAACTAAGTGAATGATATTTGTATGCTGAATTAAAGTAAGCTTGTCAAACCCCTTCACGTAGCTTTCCTTGGTTAAGCAGACCAAAAGAACCTGTGCTTTTGCAGTGTGCTGGCAGCTTTCTGGGTGCTGGCTGTTGGTGGATCTTACACCCCCACAGAAGCTGCTAGCTGGATTGTTGAAACAAATGCTCGCTCTCTCAGCATCTCTGCTTCTTAGAATCGCTGATCTAAAATGTTTAGAGCAGCTCTCTTTGTGGTAGTAAAGAACTGGAAATTGCAAGGATGTCCATCAGTTGGGAAATGGCTCAACAAGTTGCAGTATATGATCGTGATGGAATATTACTGTGCTCTAAGAAATGATGTGTTCAATGATCTTAGAAAAACATGGATAGACTTACATGAAGTAATGAAGAGTGAAATGAGAAGAACCAAGAAAGAATTGTATACAGTAACAGCAATATCGTTTTAAGAAGAACTTTGAACAACCAAGTCATTCTATTATAAAGACCTAAATTAACTGCAAAGATCCTTTGAAGGAAGAAGCTGTTTGAATCTGGAAAAGGAATTGACATATATGTATGTGTATATGTTTATAGACATACATATAAACATATATTGTGTACATATGTGTATGTGTGTATGCACGTATGTGTATATATGTACATATATACACAGAGAGAGATTTGTGTCTAATGGTAGTCATCTCAAAATTTGGGATGGGGGAAAGGGAAAAAATAAAGTCACACCATAACTTTGTTATATATTTGAAAGGAATAGGAAGTTGAACATAATGGATCTGCAATTTCAAATGCAATCCTTTGCTTTTGTATTCTACTTTGTTATGGAAATTCTTGCTTTATTTCTTGAGTTCAGAATAAAGTAAATATTTTTTAAAAAGAACATCTCAAAGCAATTAAGTCATTTTGACTATTGTATATACCAAAAACAAAACAAATGACCTATGACAGAAGACACTATCTCCATACAGAGAAAGAACTGATAAATAAAAGTACATATAGAATGATTTTACATGTAAATACATATTTGTCTCTAACAGAAGCCATCCCTAGGGTGGGGGGGAGAAAAAAATATATATACAACTTTATTATATATTTTAAAAGAATTACATTTGTAATATAAATAATATATTTATAAATATAAAATACAAATAATATAAAATATATATTATATATTTTTAAAATATAGTGAGTTGTATATAATAGATTTGCAGTTTCATGTGCAATTACATTTATTATACTCATTATAGAAATACTTATTTCATTCCATGAACTACAAATTAAAGAAATAAAATTTTAAAAAAAGAATCCTGGGTTTCCTTGATGACTCAACTCAAAGAGTACGTTCTGTAGGTACTAGGGCCCCAGGCTGCTAGTACCTTCCCCTCTCTGATTACCTTCCATCTACACTTCTCTATCTACATCTTGCATATTCATAGTTCCTCCTATGTTGTCTCTGCTCTTAGAATGTGAGCTTCTTGAGAGCAGGGACTGGTTTTGTCTTTCTTTGTGTCCCTAGTACTTACATGGTATTTGACACAAAGTGAGTGCTTCATTAATTCTGTTAATTGATTCTAGAATGAGGAGGTATACATGCTTAGATTGCAGTTTTCATGGATGGATGGTATGTGCTTGAATGAAATCACAGAGCCTCTGAGGCATTGAAGAAAGTACTTCTTATCTCAGATTTACTTTGAAACCAGCCTAATTCCTGAGCAAGGTGGACTTAAGGGCACTAGCTAATTTCTCTGGATTTGAAACTGGGATGTTCTATGAAGCACATAGATAGCTACATCCTCATGGGATTCTGGGGCATCTGTTCTTAAAGTACAAACATTGATTCAAAAGGGGAAAAATGCTCAGAGAAACTCAACCTTATAATGACTAATTAAAGGGTTAAAGTATGAGAAGTATGGTCTGACCTTAATTACTTGGTTAATTAAGCTCAATTATGTCCAATACATTATCATTACATACACTCATATTTCAATTAGGATAGACATCATAAATGTCTGAGTCAATGAAAAGATAATTACTTCTCCAAACCTCTTTGATCCAGCCTCTTAGAATTCACCAGCTGAGCTTAAGACTGAAGGGGCAAACCAGGTGAGTCCTTAACCTGCTGGTATATATCTGTTACTCTAGTCAAAAGGAGATTTTTTTCAGAGCTGTCCAAATTCCCTTAACCCTTCAGTTACTGGATCTTTCTTACTCAGTTTTAAACAAAGCCTGATTATGAAATCAAAGACAATTCAGTCAGGTGCAACAGGAAGTCTGTCCTGATTGTGTGATTGACTTGGCCAGCCTGTGAGACTCAGACTGAGGCTGCCAGTTCTCTCCACCTCTTCAAAGACCATGGGAAATTCAAAAAAAAGATTGACTTTATCTAGTTTCCTTCTAAGTGCCTATTTATCAACAGGCAGTATAATGTACACTGCTGTTCCTTTACCCAATTTTTTCATGTAACCTGCATCTTTCTTTAACTTCAAAGAAGACAGGAAAAAGGGGGGAATAAAGATAAAATGTAAATTAAGGCATAGGACCAAACCTTTGCCCAAATCAGTATTTAGATATAGTCTGTTTTTGGAACTTCCCATGGTCTTTCAGGAGGTGGGGAGAACAGGCAGCCTCAGACTGAGTCTTTTTGGACTGTAGGTCACTTGACCTGTGATTTCTCTCCTTTCTGTCAAAGTTGCTTCCTTCTTTTACTGGTTGCACCCATACTCCCTATTCTTTCTGGCTCTGCTCTAGATGTCTCCACTCCTCCTACTTCACTGACAGACCTCAACATCTCTTTCCTGTCCTGTAGTAACTCCTGCTTTTATGTGAGTTCTTCACAGATTGGCCAAGTCAATCACCCTGTCAGGATAGACTTTCTGTTGCACCTGACTGAACTGTCTTTGATTTCATACTCAATTGGGTGCAAATATCTATCTTACCCTACAGGAAAGTAGGCGGTAAGGGGATAAGACAGAAAGGGATGGACAAGTGAGAGGAAGGGGTAATCAGAAACAAACACTTTTGAGAAGGGAAAGGGTCAAAGAAGAGAACAGAATAAGTGGGGAGCAGCACAGGATGGAGGGAAATATAGTTAGCCTCTCACAACATAATTGTTTTGGAAGTGTTTTGTAAGACTACACTTGTATAACCTGTATGTAATTGCTTGCCTTTTCAATGAGGTTGGGTGGGGAGAGAGAAAGGGAGAGAATGTGGAACTCATAGTTTTAAAAATGAATGTTAAAAATTATTTTTACATGCAACTGGGAAATAAGATAAAAAGGCAATGGGGTATAGAAATCTATCTCGCCCTACAGGAAAATACAGGGTGTTCCTGAAGTCTGGACACATAGACAAAAATGCGTATTTTTCGAGAAATGAAATGAATGAAATTTTTATTTAATTGGAATATTAACAAATAACATCTTCAATACGATTTCCATCATTTGTGATGCAAAGGTTGACTCGCTTTACAAGATTCATGTGAACTTGATGAAATAAGTCCACATTGCCGTCAATTGCCTGTGTCCAGACTTTAAGAACACCCTGCAGAAGGGAAGGGGATAAGAGAAGGGTGGGGGTGATAGAAGGGAGGGAAGACTGGGAGAAGAGGTAATCAGAATCCATGCTATCTTGGGGTGGGGGAAGAGAGATGGGGAGAAAATTTGGAATTCAAAATCTTGTGGAAGTGAATGTTGAAAACTAAAAATTAATTAATTAATTTAATTATTCTAAGAAGTGGTCCATAAGGTTTACCATACTGCCAAAGAATCTGACACACACACACACACACACACACACACACACACACACACACAATATATATATTAAGAATTCCTTGCCTAAATATTAAGAATTTTCCTAACTGGGCATTGTATAATTATACTCCTGACTTTTTATTTAATATAAAATCCCCAATACAACTGAGAAAGGGACTACATGGACCTGAATAGCCACTATGTTGCACCTAGCTTAAAAATGAGCTAATTATTATAATGTGGTAATAATTGTTATAATGCAAGAATTCATCTTTAGGCTAAAATTGATGCCCTCGGCCAAAGGAGTTCACAAGACTTGGGTAGAAGAAAATATTTTTCTTAACAGACAGAAGAAAAAAAAAGCAGAATGGTTGAGAAAATAAGGAGCAAGCCTAGAAGTCAGGAATGGCCACAGTTAAGTCCTGACTCAGATGTACATGCTGATTCTGCAAACCTGTCAGTGCCCCAGGCAACTTTCTAAAATTGTAAGTTTCAGAGATGCTGAGCAGCTCCATCAGTGAAAGGAATTATCACTTTCAGAATCTCCCACATTGATCGAAGTACAGGTATCACCCAAAAAATGTGTTCTGTAAATTTTGATGTTTGTATTTCAATTCACTTCATCAAACAAGTGTGTGCAGCTTGCAGACTGTCTTTTGCCTCTTTGGCACAGTGCTTAGCACATAGTAGGTGCTAAATGAATGTTCATTAATTTATTGATTGAAATTAAATCAATCTGCTGCCTACGGTGATCTTTCTGTTTGAATTAATGGTTATCTCTATTCAAGTTTGACATTATGGGAGTACAAACTCTGAGGAAAATTCTTCAGTGCCTGGTTTTGCCTCACTTACATACAGATCCATAACTAAGGTGGTCTGTCCAGGGTACTCTCTAAGATACTATAATTTCTTTTTTTTTTTTTTTGCAGGGAGGAAGGCAGGGCAATTGGGGTTAAGTGACTTGCCTGAGGTCACACAGCTAGTGTGTCAAGTGCCTGAGGCTGCATTTGAACTCAGGTCCTCCTGACTCCAGGGCCATGCTCTACTCACTGCACCACCTAGATGCCCCTAAGACATTATAATTTCAAGCATGCCAACATCACTTACATTTCTTCCTTAGTTTACAAATGATTGTGTTTAGCAGGTAGGGAGAAAAAAGTAGTTCAAGGAGGAACCTACCAACAACCCCATAAAATAATATGTTCTGCCCAGATGGTAGCCTTTCTAGTAGAAGTCATTCATCTTCCCAGCTCAGGTCCTGGGGGTCAGTAACCTGAAGTCACTATCTTCTACTATGGGATAGTCTCCTCTGGTCTCTCCCCCAAGAACTTTTTTTGAGTTCCAGCTGCTCCCTCCCCCTGCCACCTACTCAGATAACAACAACCTTTGCCTTAAAATGAATTTGGGGGTGAATGTTGTGCTTCATGACTCAGGCTGGAAAGTCCTCCCCTCTCACTTCTGCATCTTAGCATCCTGAACCTCCTTCAAATGTTAACTAAGGTGCCAGCTCCCATGGGAGGTCTTTCCTGATCTCTACAGCATCCCTTTGAATTTGCTTTGCACATACATGCACTTACTTGTATGTGGACTTAAAATAGATCATTGTTTTGGGTCAAAAGAGACATTAAAGATCGTCTTGCCAAAGCCCTTCTTTTAACAAGAGAAGAAACTGTGACCTAGCAAGGTTGAGTGACTTGCCTTAGGTCACACCACCATTAAATATGAGAGACAAAATTTGAACCCAGATCTTCTGCCTCCAAAGCTACTGCTCTTTCCGCTGGGCCATGGTATGTCTTTAATATTGATTCCCACATGAAATGTAAATTTCTTGAGAACAGAAGATGTTTCATTTTCAACCTTGCAAGGTGCTTAGGCCATAGCAGATGCTTAATATGTGACTGTTGATTGGTTGACTGAAAAAAAAGTTAACAACGGCTAATATTTATACAATACTTAAAGTACTTTACATATGCCAACATCTTTGATCCAACAACCTAGGAAGGTAGGTACTATTATGATCTACGTTGATAAACAAGGAAACTGAGGCCAAGACAGCTTCATTGACTTTTCCTGAGTTACATGGCTTTTAAGTCCAAAGTAGGATTTGAACTCAGATCTTTTTGACTCCAAGTTCGGTGCCTCTAAAATACTGAGAAAAAATAAATTACATTTTCAAATACAATTTAAATCTTTAAATCTAATATTTGAAGTCATATATTTATTCATTTTGTGACATCAACTCCTTTAGGAAAACAATATTCTGCTTTAATTCCTGTTTGTGTTTATGTATTAATTGAAGGTGGTACTAGGACCTTAAAATGCACAGTGTCTGGGGAAGCTAGGTGGCGCAGTGAGTAGAGCACCAGCCCTAGAGTCAGGAAGACCTGAATTCAAATATGGACTCAGACACTTGACACATTTACTAGCTGTGTGACCTCGGGCAAGTCACTTAATCCCAATTGCCCTGCCTTCCCCCCTCCAAAATAAAAGGCAAATTTTTTTTTAAATGCAGTGTTCCCTAAGGGTTTGCATGCTGGGTCTTAGGGGAGCTTTCCAAATCACCCTTCTTTCTTCTCCCTAAACTCCTTCACCCTTCCACTGAGAAGTTTTACCAATCGCGTTTTACTCTTTAAGAGAGGAAATTAGGGTCAAAGTCTGGAGAAGAATTTATGGTTTGCCAAAGGATAGGCGAGTATACCTCGGGTTAAAGACGGCCCTCCAGCTGTCTCACAGAGGAGGCTGTCAGAATTTATGGTGAGGAATATAAGGAATTAGGTGAATCTGGGAAGATTTGTATGAATTAGTGGAAAATAAGAAGGGAGAATTAAGCAAGATTACAACTACAAATGAGAACAAGATACAGAATGGCCACAGTCATTTAAATAAAAGCCACCTTAGAGTGAATGCGGCTGAATGCAGATTAAATGAAATAACTAATCTGTATTCCAGACGAATTGTCTCTTTCCTGAGGAAATGTGTGGAGTCCAAATGTGATACAAAGTGCAGAGGATTTGGACTCAGAGGCCCTGGGTTTGAATCCTGTTTCTGCAGCTTTTTATGAAGGTTAAAGCATGTTACTTCTTCACCCTGGACAAAAGGAAGGAGTTAGATTAGATGATTTTTAACATCCCTTCCAGCTCTAAAACTATGATCTGATGCATGAACATAGACAGATCATTTCATTTTCCATGGGACTCAGTCTCTTTCTCTGTAAATGGAATTGGAATTGGAATAGGAATCCTCCAGGGTCTTTAACAGCTGCTGCAGGAAGACCCATGAACTTGGATTGAAGAAAAAAACATAGTTCTTTATTTTAACATAATTGGTTTCCTTTGTAAACTGATGATCATTTAAAAATACTGTTCTAAAAAAGGGGGTCCATAGATTTTATCAGACTGACTGCTTGAGAAGCGCATGACATCCTCCCAAGTTAGCCCACCCCAAAGGTTAAGAACCCTGATCTAGTCCAATACCCTAATTAAATAAATGATGAAACTGAGGCACAGAAAATTAAAGCGATTTGCCCAAAGACACTCATTGGTGGGCTTTGAAGGCCGATTCTCTGACTCCAGAAGCCAGTGGCCTTTCCATTACAACAGATGATATATGTTCTTTTTTCATTGTGGGGAAATGAGAACTTACAAGGGGAGGTGGATTGAATTAATAAATAAAACAAAGAGCTGGTTTTATGAAAAAAACAATAAAATTGATAAAACTTTGCTTAATTTAATTTAAAAAAAGAAGAAAATCAAATTACCAATATCAAAAATGAAAAGGGTGAGTTCACCTCTAATGAAGAGGAAATCAAAACAATAATTAGGAATTATTTTGCCAAATTGTATGCCCATAAACTTGACAACCTTATAGGTATGGATGAATATCTACAAAAACATAAACTTCCCAGGTTAACAGAAAAAGAAGTAAAATTTCTAAATAACCCCATCTCAAAAAAAGAAATTGAGCATGCCATCAATGAACTCCCTAGGAAAAAATCTTCAGGGCCAGATGGTTTTACATGTGAATTCTATCAAACATTTAAAGAACAACTAATTCCAATACTTTGTAGACTATTTGGGAAAATAGGTGAAGAAGGAGTCCTACCAAATTCTTTTTATGACACAAATATGGTACTAATACCCAAACCAGGTAGAGTCAAAACAGAGAAAGAAAATTATAGACCAATTTCCCTAATGAATATTGATGCAAAAATTTTAAATAAAATATTAGCAAAAAGATTGCAGCAACTCATCACAAGAATAGTACACTATGACCAGGTAGGATTTATTCCAAAAATGCAAGGCTGGTTCAATATTAGGAAAACTATTAGCATAATTGACCATATCAACAACAAAACTAGCAGAAACCATATGATCATCTCAATAGATGCAGAAAAATCCTTTGACAAAATACAACACCCATTCCTATTAAAAAAAACTAGAAAGCATAGGAATAAATGGAACTTTCCTTAAAATTATAAATCGCATCTACCTAAAACCATCAACAAGCATTATTTGTAATGGGGAGAAGCCAGATGCATTCCCAATAAGATCAGGGGTGAAACAAGGATGTACATTATCACTCCTACTATTCAATTTGGTACTAGAAACATTGGTAGTAGGAATAAGAGAAGAAAAAGAAATTGAAGGAATTAGAATAGGAAAAGAAGAAACTAAATTATCACTTTTTGTAGATGATATGATGATTTATTTAGAGAATCCTAGAGAATCAAGTAAAAAATTACTTGAAATAATAAACAACTTTAGCAAAGTTGCAGGATATAAAATAAACCCACATAAATCCTCAGTATTCCTATACATTACTGACAAAGCCCAACAGCAAGAGATAGAAAGAGAAATTCCATTCAAAGTTACTGTAGACACTATAAAATATTTGGGAGTCTATTTGCCAAGATAAACCCAGGGCCTATATGAACATAACTATGAAACACTTTTCACATGAATAAAGTCAGATCTGAATAAATGAAAAAATATCAGTTGCTCATGGGTAGGCTGAGCTAATATAATAAAAATGTCAGTCTTACCTAAATTAATCTATCTATTCAGTGCCATACCAATTGAACTACCAAAAAATTATTTTACTGAGCTGGACAAAATTATAACAAAATTCATCTGGAAAAACAAGAGGTCTAGAATATCTAGGGTATTAATGAAAAGAAATGCTAGAGAAGGTGCCCTAGCCATACCAGATATTAAACTGTGCTACAGAGCAGCAGTCATCAAAACTGCCTGGTACTGGCTAAGAAACAGAGGTGTGGGTCAGTGGAATAGGATAGGAATACAAGATGGAGAACTCAACAACTATAGCAATCTACTCTTTGACAAACCCAAAGAGGCCAGCTTCTGGGCTAATAATTCACTATTTCACAAAAACTGTTGGGAATATTGGAAAATGGTAGGACAGAAACTGGGCATAGACCAATATCTTACACCACATACCAAAATAAAGTCAAAATGGGTTCATGATTTAGGAGTAAAGGCTGATACTATAAGTAATTTGGGAAAGCAAGGAATAGTTTACTTATCAGATTTATGGAAAAGAAAAGAATTCATGACCCAACAAGAGATAGAGAGCATTACAAAAATCAAAATGGATAATTTTGATTATGTTATATTGAAATGTTTTTATACAAAAAAAAGCCAATGCAACAAAAATTAGGAGGGAAGCAGAAAATTGGGAGAAAATCTTTACAACTAGTATCTCTGATAAAGGCTTCATTTCTAAAATATACAGGGAATTGAGTCAAATACATAGGAATACAAGCCATTCCCCAATTGAGAAATGGTCAAAGGATATGAACAGGCAGTTTTCAGAGGAAGAAATTAAAGCTATCTATAGGCGTATGAAAAAATGCTCGAAATCACTGCTGATTAGAGAAATGCAAATCAAAACAACTCTTAGATACCACATCTCTCCTGTCAGATTGGCTAAAATAACAAAACAGGAAAATGATAAATGCTGGAGAGGATGTGGGAAAATTGGAACATTGTTGCATTGCTGGTGGAGTTGTGAGATGATCCAGCCATTTTGGAGAGTAATTTGGAACTATGCCCAAAGGGCCACAGGAATGTTCATACCCTTTGACCCAGCAATACCACTTCTAGGGTTGTATCCCAAAGAAATCACACAAGTGGGAAAAAGACCCATATGTACAAGGATATTTATAGCAGCTCTTTTTGTGGTAGCCAAGAATTGGAAATCAAAGGGATGCCCATCAATTGGGGAATGGCTGAACAAGCTGTGGTATATGAAGATAATTGAATACTATTGTGCCATAAGAAATGGGGATGATACGGACTTCATAACAACCTGGAAAAACCTACACGACATAATACTGAGCAAGCGGCACAGAGCCAGAACACTGTACACAACCACAGATATATGGATTCTGTGAGGACCAACCCTGACAGACTTCTCTCTTCTCAGAAACATAAGGTGCAGGTACAACTCCAAAGGACTCATGATGGATAATGCTATCTACATCCAGAGAAAGAACTATGAAGTTTGAATGCAGATTGAGGCACACTTCATGCTTGCCTTTTTCTCTTCTCTTTTGTTTTTGTTTTTGGGTTGTTTTTTTTTTTTTTTGGTTCTGTTTCTTCTTTCTCGTGATTCATTCCATTGGTCATAATTCTTCTCCACAACTTGACTAGTGTATAAATTAACTCAATGCAAAGTCATTCGTGGTAGTTATATGAGATTCCATGCCATCTTGGGGAGGGAGGGAAGAAAATCTGGAACTCAAAATTAGGTAGAACCATCTGTTTTAAACTAAAAATAAAAATAAATATATAAAACAAAACAAAAAAAAAAACAAACAAAAATATAACTTCGTAAAGGCTTAAAAAAAAAAAAGCAAGGGGAGGTGGTGGCAGCATCTGGGATGATGTGAAGTTATAAACCTCCCAGATTTCCTTGGTGGAAACTACAAGACAGAGGAGGGAGAAATCTCTCAAAGTTGCCCTTCTGTTGTGAGGTTACATAATTAACCCGAAATGGTAGAAAACATCTCTAGAGCAACTTAAGTCAAGGATGTTTTCAATATTTACTATGGGCCAGTTTTTGTACTATGTTAGTGTGAGGCCAATCAGTAAGTTAAAGATCTTTCCTGCCCATTCAATAGGCCTCAGGTGGGGCCAGCAAAGGGAGGCTTGATTAGAGGAAGGCCCATACATTTGTGATGCCAATCAGGGATTAAAGACCTTTTCCATGCACTCAATAGACCTCAAGTGGGGCCAATTAAGGGAAGCTTAATTAGAGGTTTGTTTGTAGGTAGGCCTAAATCCTTTACTTACTAGGTACTATGCCCCAGGCCCACACCCTTTTGCTGATTGAATGTGAAGCCCTCAGGCCCTAAAAAGAGTATATACACCCAGAAGGTGGCCATTGAGAGCTGAGAATTCTGAATTCATAAGTCAGAAGAGAAGCCAGAATTCACACTTTATCCCAGGGAGAAGGAGTCGACACAGCTGCAGAAGAGAGTGCTGAGCAGAGAGTGGAAACCACAGAGCTTCAGAGACCAGAGAACTGGGCAGGGAGAGAACTAAGGCAAGCGGACAGTCAGGATTCATGAGTGATTGTTTACAGGAAGTCCCTATCGGGGGGAAGGTTACGGCATGGCTTGGTTCTTTGCTGTCATACTGTGTTATAAATTCCTTGTTGCTGCATTGAGGTGGACTTACTGGTTTTGGAACATAATTACTACTATGTCAAATTGGAGTTATTGGTCTTGGGATTTGATACTCTGGTATCTAAACAAATGTTATACTTCCCTTACTGATACAGTTAGCAATACGAAGAAAAGTAAAAACAAAAAACAAAAACGGTCTTTGCCCCCAAGGAATTAAAAATCTAAGGGGGCTGAGAAGGGGGCAACATGTTAACAACTATGTTGAGAGAGAGATAGGGAGGAAGAGAGAGACAGAGAGACAGAGACAGAGAAAGAGACAGAGGGAGACACAGAGAGACAGAGACAGACAGAGAGAATAAATTGGAGATAATCACAGAGAGAAGGAGCTAAGGAGGCATTTAGAGGGATCAGGGAAGCTTCTTGCAGAAGAGAGTATTTTAGCTGAGGCAGAGAGGAGGAGGAGGGAGAGTATTCCAGGCTTAGGGACATCCAATGAAAAGGCACACAGTGGAGAGATGTAGCATAGTGAAACAGAAAGTTATTTTCTTTTAACTTTTTCAATACTGGTTAAAAATTTTATTTTTCTTCTTCACCATATTGAGAACATATCCAGAACTCCCTACCTTTGTTTATTTTACTTTGTCTCTGGGATAAAAAATGGCACAAAGCTTGTTAATAATTTCATGTATTTCAAATTAATTCTGGTCAAATAGAGGCACTAATGGGGGCCTCAGGGATCACTGCTTTTGTTCTACATTTATTTAATATCATTATTAATGATCTGAAAGGAAGAAGAAACTGAGTTTTAATGAAATTTCCTAACATTACTCTTTTGGAAGGTATTGAGAGTCTCAGAAGGGACCAAAAAAATACAAAGAAATAGGGGAAATTAGAATATAAAAACAAATGAACATTTAACAGAGGAAACTGTGAGTCAGTGCTGGTAGAAGGAAATGTTATAAAATTAATGCACAATCACTTCACAGCAGTGACAGAATCCCAGAGAGTTGGGAGGGACCTCATTCAGTTGAAGCCATATCAGTCATGAATCCTCTCTGAAACTTGTTCCCCAAAGTAGCCATTAGCTTATGTTTGAAGCCCTCCAATGACCGCGAACTCACTATTTCTCATATCAGTTCATTCAATTTTGTGATAACTCTAATTATGAGGAAAATTTTCCTCTAATCAGGTCTAGTTCTAGTCTGCCCAATGGCACCAAGCAAGTCAACTCAATAATTATTCATTAACTTCTCACTACGTGTCAGACATTGTGCTAAGCACTGGGGATACAAAAAAAATAGGCCAAAAAGGTCCATGTTTTCAAAGTGCATGTATTCTTAATGAGGAAAGTAACACAGAAATAATACAGGTACATTGGAGATGTGTAGGTAGCGGTAATATGGAAGCAAAGGCATTAGCAGCTAAAAGGAGGGGGAAGGAAGAAGGAAAAGCCTTCTCAGAAGATTTGAGCTGAGCCTTGAAGAAAGCTTGGGAAGCTAAGAACTGGAGATTTAGAGGAAGTGTATTCCAGACATGGGAGACAAGCATCAAGGAGGGGAGACAGAGAATACAGTGTCTTGTTCCAGGAGCATGTAGGCCAGTGTAGCTGGATTGTGTACTCTTAGAAGATTTACAAGCGGGGAGGTTGTAATTCACTCCGAAGATGAGTATATTTATTAATTATATACATGAATTATTATACTGTTATATACTTTGTGAAACATGAAAAACGTTTTTAGCATGAGTTGAAGATTGGATCCAGAGTCATTAAAAAGTAATTGGAATTCATTGAGTAGAGGAATGACTGGGTCAGATCTATGTTCTAGGATGATCATTTTGGTAGCCATATGGAGAAGGGTTTGTAAATAAGAGGTACTTGAAGAAGGGTGATCAATTATAAGACTGTTGAAATAGTCCAGGCAAGTGGTGTTAACTGTGTAGAAGGAGAGAAGAAGATATATTACAGAATTCTGTGGATATGGAAATGTTAGGATTTGGCAAATGATTGGCTATGGGGAGGAGTTGAAAAAGACTCTCAGGTTGTCACCCTGGGTGACTAGAAGGATATGATGAGGCTGCCCTTGGAAGTAATAGGAAAGTTCATAACAGAGATGGTCCTAGGGAAAAAGTGAATGCAACGTGATATGTTGATACAGATCAAAATCCATCTGTGCCTGCTTATACTGTGCAAGTCATTCTTGCCTAAAATGAAAGGGTGCTAGGTCTCTTATGTCCCAGTGCTTAGAGCCCATCCATAAAGAGGCAACTTCCACAGCTATGAAGTTATCTGGGAGTCAGGTATGAGGATGTTGGGAAATATAGCTGCTGAGGCAAATGGTTCATGCATGATAGGTTATAATTGACCTGGGTTGGGGGATAGCTACTAGAGTTCAACAGTGAGAGGGAATAGAATTCAGAAGTGCTGATTAATAGACAAGGCAATGAGTGTTGTTGTTTTTTTTTTACATGCCAGGCACTGTGCTATATGCTAGAGATATAAATGTAAGCAAAAGGAAAGACAGTCTCTGCCCTCAAGGAGCTTACACTCTAATGAGGAAGACAACACACAAAACAGAGCTGAAAGGGGGGTGGAGCATGGATAGAAGTTATACTCAAGCAGTGGCATAGTGTTGATGTCTAGAAAATCACTATTGCAGTTAGAACAGTAAAGAAGATTGGCTAGCCTGGCCCTCTCCCCAAAATGGAGGCTCCAGGAGGAACTCATGGGTAAAAGATGATAATGGGCAAAGGGTGTAGTTATGTTGGAAACAAATCTCACAATAGACTTTCATGAGGAGGATGGGATGTGAACAAACCAGATACCTCTTAGGAACAGGCTATGGCACCCTTAAGGTCATACCACATAACTCTGGGGGTACACACTTCCTAATTTGTAGTACAGTGGCCTGGGCTACTGAGGTTAATTGAATTGCTCAGGGTCACTCAGCTCTCATATGTGTCAGAAGCAGTACTTATACCCAGGTCTTCCCGGATCCAAGAACAGCTCTCCATTCTGCCTGTCAAAATGTTCCTAGTTGTTGTGAATATCAAATAAATGATCGCACATTAGTTTTTTTATTATTATTATGAAAGCTCTAGGTACAAGCTACTATTGCTGTTGCTGCTCTCCAATGGCATTGAGTGATGTAGCCCTTCTTTTGAAGAGCTAGGGAAGGGGGAGCAAGAACCCTCTTTTGAAAACCAAACCATGTAGAGAGCTCTAAAATAGCTCTTAATCATTCTCCATTTTGTGAATATTTATAACAAGTGAAGTCTTTATAGAGCAGCTGTGGTTAATACCTTTTGTGTTCCCCAAGACTCCACTCCTCAGCTTGGGTATTTTAAACTCTCACTTAAAGCAAATTAAAATAGCTTTGCTTTGCTTTCCTCACCTTTCATCATGGGGGAAAAACACCAAAAATCCTCATGTGACCTTGCAAGCCTAGTGATTACTTCTATTATGTAATAAATAAATCTATTTGGTGAGGAGGGGGGAAAGTACCCAGGGAAATTTTGTTAGAGTCATTACTTAATCCAATTAGTTTGGCAGTCAAAGAGAGAATTTTTTTTCATTTTTTTTTGAGATTTGGTCTTAATGCCAACTTTCATAAAGAGTCCTACTAATAGTAAATCACAAAAATCTCTGGGTTGGAAGGGACTTACCTTTCTGCTCCTCCTTTTGACCAGTGAATTCATCAACAAAATTCTCTGCCATAGGAGGCAGAATCAAGATGTCAGAGTAAAGTCATGGACTGATCTGAGCTCTCCCAAACCAAGAAACTTTAAAATAGCACCTCAAATCAAATTCTGGATAGGATGATCAGGTTAAAACAATTTTCCTGACAAGAAAGATCTGTCTCAGCTTAGTGGTGGTCAGAACTGGAGTCCAGCACATACTGCTGGGCACAGGCAAAGCCAGAGTGTTATCAGTAGGCCTTGGAGGCATGTCAACAGCAGCACCTTAAGGAACTCTCAAACCACAGATAGTAGGGGATGAGACAACTGGTCAGAAGGACATTATAAGGGGCCTTTTGCTGGCATTGGGAGCAGGACCCTGTAACATTATCCATGCACATTTCTGGGTTGCAGTCCTAGAGCAAAAAAGAGCTCTAGCTCACTAGCACTTGATGCCACAGGGGTGCAGGGGCCATGGTCACAGCTCCAGGGCAGAGAAGAGTGCATGTGATTGTTCACAGACCAGAGCATAGACCAGGAGATCAGGAGACACACCTCTCAATAGATTATGCCATTTCAGAATAACCAAAAATCTACAGACCCCCAGACCTAGCTGCAAAAACAGCAACAAGCAAGGCTTGAAGCTTGTGACAGTGCCTGCCTCCAACATGGGAGCAGAGTCCACTTTTAACATAAAGTTATAAGTCAAGAAATGGGCTGAAAAAAATGAATAAGCAACAAAAGAAAAATCTGACCATTGAAAGCTGCTATGGTAACAGACAAGATCAAGACACAAACCTAGAAAAAAAGGAAGTCAAACAGTCAAACAAATGTAAAGTTCCCCAAAAGTGTAAATTGGTCATAGACTCAAAAATAATTCCTGGAAGATATCAAAAAGTATTTTACAAATCAAATCAGAGAAGTAGAGGGAAAACTGGGAAAAAGAAATGAGAATAATAAGAAAATCATTAAAAGAGAGCCAACAGTTTGGTAAAGGAGGCACAAAAAATACTGAATAAAACAACATTTAAAAACAGAATTGGCAAAATGGCAAAAGAGGCATAAAAATCTGCTGATGAGAAGAACTCCTTATGAAGCATAATTGGCCAAATGGAAAAAGAGGCATACAAAGATTCATTGAAGAAAAGAACTTCTTAAAAATTAGAAATGGCTGAATGGAAAAGGAGGTACCAAAGCTCACTTAAGAAAATAATTCCTTAAAATTTAGAATTGAACAAGTGGAAGCTAATGACCCTATGAGGCATCAAGAAACAACAAAATAAATTCCAAAGAATAAAATAAAAATAATATAAAATGTGAAATTGCATTGGAAAAATAACTAACGTGGCAAAGAGGAAAAATATATCCCCTTTGTAAAAGTGTATAACTGCAAACTTCTTGGAGAAGAGAGTATTTTAGTTGAGGCAGAGAGAAGGATGGAGTGCATTCCAGGAATGGAGGACATCCAGTGGAAAGGTAGAGAGTGCAGAAACAAAGCATAGTGGAAGAGGAAGTTGTTTTTCTTATTCTTTTCAATAATATTTTCAATATTTCCCCTACTCTTTTGTATTTTGGTCCCTTCTGTGACTCTTAACACCTCCCAAAAGAGTAATGTTAGGAAACCTCATTAAAACTAGGTTTCTTCTCCCAGATCATTAATAAAGGTATTAAATGAATGCAGGCTTTGGGCTACCTTAGCAATTATCCTTGAGGCCCCCATTAGTACCCCTATTTGACCAGTGGGAATAATATAATTTAATAATTACAGAATAACTGAAAGCCATATTTTTTTTAAAAGCCCAGATATCATATTTCAAAAAAAATTATCAAAGGAAACTGCCTTGATGTGCTAGAAACAGAGAGTAAAGTAAAAATTGAACAAATCTACCAATCACTTCCTGAAAGAGATACCCAAATGGAAATTAGATTATTATATTATACTATATTGTGTATATAATATTATAATAATATGATATATAACATAATAATATAACACACCACAACACAACATAATGTAATAGAATAGAATAGCACAAATAATATTATAGCCAAATTCCTGAGATCTCAAGACAAGTAGAAAATATCGTATCATAAGGCAGTTAGAAGCAGTGTACAGAGACAGAGAGCATGGGCATGAATTCACTGTGATGATATGGCATAAAAAATAAAATTAAGAGGGGGGAGTGATATACTGGCAGAAGAGAAAGAGAAAGGGAGAATGGGATAAATTATCACACACAGAAACAAGAAAGGAACAGTTTTACAATGGAGGTGAAGATGGGGGGTAATGCTTTAATCTGTAGTCAAACTTGGCTCAGTTGGGTATAGAAATCTATGTTGCCCTATAGGAAAGTAACGTGAGAGGGGAATAAGAGAAGGAGGAGGGTGATATAAGGGATGACAGATTGTGGTAGGTGGTGGTAGGAAGCAAAACAGACTTTGGAGGAGGAATAAGGTAAAAGGGAAGCCGGAAAAGGATAAACAGGAGAGGAAATAGGATGGGGAAAAATATATGGTCAGTAATTATAAGTGTGAATGTGAATGGGATGAACTCACTTATAAAATAAAAGCGCTCAGAAGAGTAGATTAAAAATTAGAATCCTACAATATGTTGTTTACCCCCCCCCAAAAAAAACCACTTAAAAGAGAGAGACACACACAGAGTACAAATAAGGAGTTGGAGAAGAATCTATTATGCTTCAAATGATGTAAAAAAAAAAATGCGGGGTAGCAATGCTGATCTCAAAGAAAGCAAAAGACAACAATAGATCTAATTAAACAAGATAAGCATTCAAACTACATTTTACTAAAAGGTTTCCTAGGCAATGAAGTAATATCAATGCTAAACATATATGCACCAATTGGTATAGGATCCAAATTCTTAAAGGAAAAGTTAAATGAATTATAAGAGGAAATAAACAATAAAATTGTACTAGTGGGGAACCTAAACTTTCCTTTTTCAGAACTGGATAAATCTAAACATAAGTAACCAAGAAAGAAGTTAAGGAGATGAATAGAATTTTAGAAATGTTATGTGATAGACCTCTGGAGAGAACTGAATGGGAATAGTAAGGCATATACCTTTTCTCAGTACTATATAGCACCTAAACAAAAAAAAAAAGACTATGTATTGTGGCATAAATATTTCACAATCAAATGCAAAAATATTAGATGTATAATTTTCAGATCATAATGCAAGAAAAAATACATTCAATAAAAGAAAAGAGATTAAAATTAATTGGAAACTAAATAATTTAAATCTAAAGAATGAGTCGAAGAGCAAAGCATAGAAAAAATGAATAATTTCACTAAAGAGAATTACAACAATGAAACAACATACTGAAATTATTGAAATGCAGTACTTAGGGGAAATTTTATATGTTGAAACACTTACATGATAAAAGGGTAAAAGAACAGATCAATTAATTGGGCAAGCAACTAAAAAAAAAGGAGAAAATGAACAAATTAGAAATCCCCAACTAAACACCAAATTGGAAGTCCTGAAAACCAAAGGAGAGATTAATAAGATTAAAAGTAAGGAAACTATTGAACTAATAAATAAAACTAGGAGCCAGTTTTACAAAAAAACAATAAACCACATAAACTGTTGGTTAATTTGATTTTTAAATGAAAGAAAACCAAATTACTAGCAAAAAAAAAGGGAAAAGGCAACCAACACCATCAAACAGCACCAACAAAGAGAAATTTAAAACAATTATTAGGACTGTTGTGTCCAATTACATACCAGTAAATCTGACAATATAAGTGAAATGAATGAACATTTTCAAAAATGTTAATGACCCAGATTAATGGAAGAGGAAATGGAATACTTATATAATCGTAGTTTAGAAGAAATTGAAAAAGCCACAAATGAGCTCCCTAAAGAAAAAAAAAATCCCCAGGACCTGATGGATTCACAAGTGTATTCTTAGAAACATTTAAAGAACAATTAATTCAATAATACATAAACTATTTTTAAAAACAGGCAAAGAAGGAGGCCAACCAAATTCTTCTTAAGACATAAATATGGTGCTAATATATAAACCAGAAAAAGAAAACTATTGACCAATTTCCCAAATGAATATTGATGCAAAAAATAAATGCTAGGAAGGAGATTAAAACAATATATGACAAAGATCATACACCATGACCAAGTGGAATTCATACCAGGAATGCAGAAATGGTATAATATTAAGAAAACTACCAGCATAATTAACCATATCAATTACAAAACCAATATAAATCATATGATCATCTCAATAGATGCACAAAAAGCTTTTTGACAAAATACAACATACATTCCTATTAAAACACACACACATACACACATACACACAATGCACAGAAAGAATAGGAAAAAATGGAGCTTTCCTTAAAGTATTAGGCAGTAATTATTTAAAACTGTTAGTAAGCTTTATGTATAGTGGGGAGAAGCTATATACTTTCCCAAAAAAGATCAGGGGTGAAGTAAGGATGCCCCTTATCACCACCATTATTCAATGTCGTACTAAAATTGCTTTCTATGGCAATAAGAGAAGAAAAAGAAATTAAAGAAATTAGACTAGTCAATGAGGAAACAAAACTATTACTCTCCATAAAGGATGTGATGGTATGCTTAGAGAATCCTAGAGAATCAGCTAAAATGTTACTTGAAATAATTAACATATAAAACAAACCATTAACATTTCTATGTATTATCAACAAAGTCAAGTAGCAAGAGATAGAAAGAAAAATTCCATTTAAAATAATTGCAGATAATATAAAATACTTAGAAATCTCCCTCAACACAAACCCAGGAACTATATGAAAACAATTATAAAACATTTTCCATACAAATAAAATCAGGTCTAAACAATTAAAGAAATATTAATTGCTCCTGGATAGACCACACCAATTTAATAAAAATAACAATTCTACCTAAATTAATCTAGTTATTCTATTCCCTATCAGTCAAACTAGCAAAAAATATTTCACAGAGCTAAAAAAAAATAAAATTAATCTGGAAGAAATAAAAGGTTAAGAATATCAAAAGAATTAATGAAAAAATATGAAGGAAAGTGGCCTAGCAGTACCAGATCTCAAACTGTATTACAAAGTACTAATCATCAAAATTATCTCTACTGGATAAGCAATGGATTAATGGACCAGTAGAATATATTACTCAGTAGTAAATGACCACAGTAATCTAGTGTTTGATAAACATAGAGAGCTAAGCTTTGTGGACAAAATCTCCCTATTTGACAAAAGAAATCCTGGGAAAATTGGAAAAATTTGGCAAAAATTAGGTACAGACCAACATCTCACAAGATTAAATCAAAATGGGTACATGATTTAGACATAAAGAGTGATACTGTTAGCAAATTAAGGGAGCATGGAATAGTTTAATTGTCAGCTCTATGGATAAGGGAAGAATTTGTGACCAAACGAAAGTATTATGAAATTTAAAATAGATAATTTTGATAAATTAAATTTAAAAAGGTTTTGCATAACAAATCCAATGCAGTCAAAATTAGAAGGAAAGCAGAAAATGTGTGCATGAGAATTTTCTAGCAAGTTTCTCCAATAAAGGTCTCATTTCTCAAATATATAAAGAATTGTGGCAAATTTATAAGAATACAAGTCATTTCCCAGCTGATGAATGGTCAAAAGATGTAAATATGAAGTTTTCAGAAGAATAAATAAAAGTTATGAATAAGCACATAAAAATGCTCTAAATCTTTATTGATTAGAGAAATACAAATTTAAAAAAAAAAACTTTGATGTACCACCTCAAACCTCTCAAAGTCGCTTATGTTACAGAAAAGAGAAATGATAAATGTTGGAAGAGACATGGAAAAAATTGGGACACTAATACGCTCTTGGTGGAGTTGTGAATTGATTCAATGATTCCAGAGGGTAATTTGGAACTGTGCCCAAAGGTCTATACAACTTTCTATGCCCTTTGACCCAGGAATATCACTAGTAGGTCTGTATCCCAAATAGATAAAAATAAAAGGAAAAGACCATATGTACAAAAATAATCATAGCAGCTCCTTTTGTGGAGCAGAGAAACTGGAAATTGAGGGAATACCAATCAATGGGTGAATGGCTGAACAAGTCATGACATATGATTGTAATGGAATATTATTTTACCATAAGAAATTATAAGCAAGATGGTTTCAGAAAAAAAAATGGAAAGACTTATATGAACTGATGCAAAAGGAAGTGAGCAGAACCAAGAGAACACTGTACAGAATAAGAGCAATAGTATAAGATGGTCAAATGTATATTGCTGCTCTCAGCAATACAATTCTGAAAGAACTATGATGAAAAATGCTATCCACCTCCACCTTATTTTTCTTGGTTCTTTGTTTTGTGTATGTGTGTGTGTGTGTGTGTTTTCACAATATAGTTAATATGGAAATATATTTTGCACAATTGTATATGAGTAATCTATATTAATTGCTTGCCTTCTTATGGAGGGTAGGGAATGGGTGGGAAAGGGAAGATTTGGAACTTGAAATTTAAAAACAAATCTTAGAAAATGTTTTCACCTGCAATTGGGAAAATACGAAATATTTAATACAAATTTTAAAATATCTGCCACATGGCCACATGGTCAGGGGATGGTATCTAGTCTATGCCACCTCTCCCTAAAGACATAGAATAAGGGGAAAGCCTCCAGCCCTGGAGGTAGCTTATACCACTTGTGGACAACTTGAATCATTGGAAAGGTTTTTCTTTACAAGCCTACATTTTCCTTTTTGTCATTTCCACCCACTACTCTTAATTCTCCTTTTTGAGGCTAAGCTAAACCAGTCTAATTAATGTGACAATCATCCAAATGTAGAAGGAAGTCTACCATGTCCTCTGGGTTTTCTCCATGAGAAACATTCCCTAGTCCTTATATCATTGCTGTTCTCCTTTATGTTAATGTCCATTCTAGATAGTGGAGCCCAGAAGAGAACAAAACCCCCAGATGTGATCCGAGCAGGGCAGAGAACCACAGGATGATCTCTTCCTTACTCCTCAATGCAATGTCTCTCTTTTTCCTGTCAGTTTTTTTTTAATTTCAGTAAAGTACAACCAGTGATTAAGTCAATGGGACCATGTTTTATTGATTTACCAATGCCTAAGTAGTAAAACACTTTCTCTGTTACACTTGTTCTAAGTCCTGGATATTCTTGGGGTTATATGGAAAGTAGTAGATAAATAATGAACAATGGAATGGATTTATTTCTGGCCTAGTTGTTTTTTTTAACAGAACCCCAACATTTCAGAAGCAGAAGGAACATTAGTGGTGATCTCATCCAACCTGTTAACGTGAACAGAAGTGCCCTCCATGAAATGCCTCACAGATGCTCATCCAGCCTCTGTTGGGGCTCTGAGGGGATGAGAAAGCTGTTATTTAATGAGGTAGCTCCCTCACTCTGGGATAATACTACTTACTGGTTAGGAAGTTTGTCTTCACATCAAAATGAAATTCACTTCTTTGTAGTTTCCACCAAGTGTTCCCAGTTATGCAGAGCAATTCCAATCCTAATTTCACATGAATTTAAATGTTGAAACCTGAAATATTAGTTAAGCAACAAAGCTTTTCATGACATCATCTGGAATAGTTCAACAGCTAAGCCACTCACTGCTGGGATATAAATCATGGGATATAGGAAGTCACCACACAGAGGATTATAGCAATGTGGTAAATACCTTCATAAATGCAAACAACAACAAACTGAAACTGTACACCGTGTAACTATAATCACCTACCTTGAACCTTCAAAGGAGATTGAAAATGTGCCTCCATTCCTTCTTTATGGAGGTGGGAAACTATGGGTGAAGAATATTACATGCATAGTGAGACAAAGAAATGTTTTGGTTTTGCTGATCTGCTTTCTTTCTCTTTATTTTTTTTCTTTATTACAAAAGACATTTTGGTGGATAGATGATGTGGAAAGGACATATTTAGAAATGAAGATATTATTTATTAAAAAATAAAACATTTCAATACAAGTGTACTAAAAAACAGTCCTGATGGAGTAAATTTATTACAAAGATAGGTGAGGATTAAGTCAACCAGCAACCATGTTTGTGATGAGTGCAGTTGGAATATAGCTGAATTACAGATTCTGATTTACTGGGGACATGAAAAGTTCTTTCCTTATGCACCTAAGGACATACATACAGCGGCAGTTGAGACCACTATCCCAAGTATCAAATGCCTCAAAGTTCTCCAGGGAACAGGTTTTTATTCCTCTCAAGGATGCAAGAAAAAAGTATTAGTATAGCTAATAGGCCTTTCTATTGAGGTTTGTTTCTATAAGACAGGCAGACACAACCTTGCCATGTGTCCTTGGATTTAGACTTGGGGCTTTAGTATATATTTGATCCTTCCATGTTGGTCTCATTGAAGACATGTTCACAAAATGAGGGGGAGAGTTGGGGTGGACAGAGTCAACATCTACTTTCTCAGCACCAGCTTTAATCCTGAATCACTCAAGAATTACTTCTTGGTAGCAGGGCAACCTTCCAATCAGCCACAGGGAGAACCTGACCCATGTTTTACTCATTTTCTTGAGGCTCAATGAGCAGTCCCTCCGGATCTTTTCTGAGCCTTCTCATAATCAAAATTCTAAGTCCATCGCTATTTTTGTGCTTTTCAAGAGGAAAAGTGTGAGAATATTTTTTTTGGTAGCTCCAAGTTCTTAACAAGTTAATGATTTTGTGTCTGCTGCTTGAATCAGCAGTATTTACAGGAAAAAACGGCTACTCAATGCTGGGATCTGAGATGGCCTAGCTCTGAATCAGAACTATACATCCCTCTTTAACAGCCAATAGGAGATCAATTAAGCAATGTTTTAAATGCTTTTTATCAAAAATCAATGTGTGGTCTTGGGCTAGTCACTTCATTGCTCTTCTCTGGATCTCAGCTTTTATACCTATTACAATGAGGAGTGGGACTGGATCATTAGCACAGTGCCTGGCACAAAGTAGGCTTTTAATAAATGTTTATTGATTGATTGGTTCCAGCAGAGAATTTATGTGTCCACTGGCAGATGTTTTCCTAAATCACTGATCACACAGGTTTATGGAAGATTTTAAATACCTGGTGAGGAATTGGTATATTTTTTCCTGCAGGTGCAGAGAGACATTCAACTTCTTAAGCAGGGGAATGTGATGTGGTCAGAACATTGCCATTCACTCATCCCTTATCCTTTCCTAAGCCTGGTATCTTTAGTCTTTATGAAGGAGCTATAAGCAAGGGAAATTTAATTGTTTCACATTCTGGCATATAAAAATATTTGGTATTTGAATTCCCTACAGGCAACTTCATAAGGGAACAAACAAAAATTTCAAAATGTATGTACCCAATCAGATATTTCAGACAGTCAGAAATTTTATGCCCACTCAAAACCTTGCCTAGGGGAGGGGGTCAACATAGAAAGGAAGGGAAGGGAAGGTCGAATACTTACACCTGTACCTCTGGGGCTATTGTCAACACTCTCATTGTGATTAATACCTCCACTCATGGATATAGCAACTCCTCCATGCTTTCTCATTCTGTGCAATTCCTGTTTGTCTTATATTTAAAAGAAGACCTCACTAACATTCTAGGGGCTTTCCTCTGGTTGTATCTGTATTTTGTGAAGTAAATAGTGTAGAAAAAAGTGAGCACCATATAGGGACTGGGAAAATTGTGGTATATGAATTGGATGGAATTTTATGTTAACATAAGAAACAGTAAATATGACAAATTCATAGAATCATAGGAAGATGTTTGAACTAAAATGAAATGAGCATTAAGGAGAAGAGGAAATACTAGACAAATCAGAGGTAGAGACCCAAACCCCATGTTACTAATACTATTTTAGTTGACAACAGGCCCAGAGGTACAGGGATACAGACTGGTGGTAGAACAATATATATAACAACATTCACGTGAATGACAGCAATGCTGAGAGGCAACCCAAGTCAGGCCATTGAAATGATCATTCTTATTTCAAGGGGAAAGAGGATGGAATCCAGTTCTGTGAGAAGGGGGTGGGGAGACTGCCAATAGAGTGCTGCCCATGGTATCAAAAATGGTCATTTGGATGTGAGGCTTCCATCACTGTTTCTTTGATGCAAGTATAGTTACAGTTTTGGGAGGAGGGGAAGGAAGGAGAAGTAAATCACAGTAGTTTGGGATTATTGATTGCAGCTAGGTGGTGCCATAGCACTTAGAATATGGGGACGGCAATCAGGAGCACTCCTCTCCCTAAGTTCAAGTCTGGCCTCAGACACCTACTAGCTGTGTGAGCCTGTTTGCCTCAGTTCCTCAACTGTAAAAACAGGAGAAAGAAAAGGCCAACTATTCCAGCATGTTTGCCAAGATAACCCCAAATGGAGTCATGAAGAGTCAGACATAACTGAAAATGACTGAATAACAAATAGGATAGTCACTTAGCAAATAAATATTTATTAAGCACTTCTTATGTGGCAGGCACTGCACTAAGTGTTGGTGCTTAAAAAAAAAGTCAAAAGACAGTCTCTGCCCTCAAGAAGCCTCCAAATCTAGCCCTCTTTCTAGGGCACTATATACCCCAAATTACCATGGTGTGAACAACAAAAAGCATCAGTTAAATTTTATTTAAGAAAAAGTCAGGTCAGCATTTGAGTTGTCCATCTTTCAGTCCTCGTTCCTACTACAGTTTGTCTAAACAGCTCAGCTTAGGGTGGTTTTATTACACATGGTGTCTTGTCATCTTTTTTTTTTCATATAATTTCATATTGATTCTGGCATTTACTCTATTTAATGACCTGACTGCATGTACCCAGTGATGTTCTGAAATGACTTCCACATTAGTCAGTACTGCTTTCTTATCTGTTATGATAGAGTTGATGTCATTGTTTATGAAGTAACGTGCTGTCATCCATGTCCTGTGAAGTCCTCTTTTTCCTGAAAGAAGTATTACTGATATAATAGCATGAAGATAATCATCATTTTTTAAAAAAATGCCTATTATGAGCCTGACACTGTGCTAGGCACTGGGGATACAAAAAGAGATAAAAAAGTACTTACCCTCAAGAAGCTCACAATCTAATGAGGAAGATAATATGAGAATAAATATATACAAACAAGCAATATACAGCTATCTCTTCCACATCATGGAGGTTGGGTGTGTGGGACCCCTGCGATCTGGAAAATCTGCAATAAAATGTTTAGGGCTTCCCTTCATACCAGAGAAGAAGTTTGATTTTTTTTCCTTTTTTTATGGGGTGTTTATAGTACCTTATTGTAAAATTTGGGTTAATATTATATAATACTATACATATATTTATGCATTTCTGAGTTTCTAAACTTTTTTTTCTGTGTTGTCTAGGGCCTTCATGTTTCATCTGCAGCTTCTGCAAAACTCCCCTCAAAATTGTCATTTAATTTCTTATGCCAACCCATGATATATTGAAACCATATAGGGAAAGTAATGACGTAGGAGGGGTAACTGTATGGAATAAATAGGAAATGAGCAACAGAGAGAAAGCACCAAGTGAAGGGCATTGGGAAAGTCTTTCTACAGAATTTGGGAATTTAAGTGGGGCTTGAAAAAATTCAGGGAAGTCAAAAAATGGAGATAAGGGGGGAGATCCAGAGAAAATTCCTGGAGCTTAGAGATGGCATGTCATGTATGAAACATTAAGGAGATTGATGCCACTGGTTCTAAATGTATATACATGGAAGGGAGTAAGGTGTAAAAAGACTGGAAAGGTAGGAGGGGCTAGGTAATAAAGGCTTTGAGGATCAGCCAGAAAACTCTATTTAATCCTGGAGTTGATAGGGAGTCACTGAAATTTATGAAGGTGAGGGGGTTATGGTCAACCTATGGCTTTAGGAAAATTGCTGTGATGGATGAATATAACATGTAGTGGGGAGCAGGCTATTTCAATAGTCCAGGTGTCAGGTAATGAGGGCTTGCTCTAGAGTGGCAGCAGTGTCAGAGAAGGGGCCATATGTCATGCAGGGGAATTTACAAGCCTTGGCAATAGTATGGATATATGGAGTGAGAGATGGTGTATTGGCAATCAAAATGGGTTTGAGTGACATGTTTGTGACATCAGAGACTTTTAGACCACATGGATTTAAATAGCATTATTGTGATGATTTTAGGTCATGTGGGTGAGTTGCATGTGTGACTCACCTTTGACCCTGAACAAGATATATAAAACCAGGGGTTTGCTTTCCTTAGTAAAGCAGATCAAAGGGACCTGGGCTTTTGCAGCATTGTGTGCTGGTTGTTGTTGGTTTTACACCCTCACAGCAGCTTCTAGCCAGATTGTTGAAACAAATGGTGTAGTTGGCAGGATCTGCATTTTAAAAAGAAAGTATGGCATTTGGGGGTACTGGGGTGGTTGAATGCTTCCCAGTTTTTGGATTGCTCTTTGTACTTGGGGTGGCTATGTTTCTATGGAGCCCTAGGAACAACAAAAGCCTGAAAGAAAACAGGTTGGTGGAAGTGGGGCCCAGAGCAGGAGATAATGCCTCCTTCCCTCTTCCCATGGTACTAGCACTCAGGAAGAGACAGGCCAGAGCAAAGGCTGTGGGAGAAAAAGTCCATGCATGGGGGGAGGGTTGGATGGCTGGAGCAAGGGCTTGGGCTGATAAGCCTGGCTCTGTAGGACTGTGCTGAAAGGGTAAATATTTTGAGATTATATTGTTTTGAAACAGGAGCAGAGAACAGCCTTCCTATAGACTTGAGAGAAAAATCAGAGAATGGCCTTCATACAGATTTGGCAGGAGGGGCTGGTGAGGAGAAAGAAGAAGCCATGGCAGCAGCAGCAGCAGCAGAAGCGGACGGCAGCTGCCAAAATATTGACCCAGACAGAGCAGAAGACTGCCTGCATGAGAACTTTGGAAAGGTGAGAGCGATGAGCTGCCCTCCAGTCGACTTCGGTGAGGTGAGCGCAAAGGTGGGGAACCACCTACATCGGGATTCCAGCAAAAGCCAGGAGTTGAACTACCAGGAACCCAGGAGCTCGGAGTTCAGCCCTGGGGCAAGATGGAAACTTTGCAGCAAGGCTCTGAGTGTGGCTTTTTGTCCCTTCCACTGGGACTGTTTGGAACCCAGGAGGGAGGGGTGGACTTGTCTATGGTGGGATGGAGGAAGTGCCATGGACCCCCAGGGACCCCACCCTGTTGGCTTTATTGCCCAGCCGCCCCTCAGGACTGGGAAGCGGCAACTGGAAGAGCATGGAGAGAACAGACTCACAACAGAACTTTGTTTGGTGGACTTTTCTTTGAATTAGGACTTTGGGTGCCAAGTGGAAGACTGCAACAGCAGTTTGGGGAGAAGGAGACATCCCCAAGAGAACTCTATTTGTTTGTTTGTTTGCTTTAGGATTTTACTAACTAAAGCATGCCTGTGCCTGAGGGTACTGGGAGGAAGCCTGCAATGGCAGTGTGATCTTCAAGAACTTTATACTTGGACACTCTGTATGGACTAAAGAGATTAACTTGCTTTGACCTAGGGGTGGACTTTTGTATTGTAAACAAGTATTTGGGAATGACACTGAATGATAGGTCTTATTTTGTTGTGAATGATGTGTTTTAGTTTCTTGCTTGCTTGGATCACAATGTAAAATGCTTCTATTTATTCCGGGATCCACAGCCATTTAATTTAGATTTTTGTTAGGTCACAGAACCTTGAAAGGGGTGGATTGTATTGGCAATCAAAATGGGTTTGAGTGATATGTTTGTGAAATCAGAGGCTTTTAGACCACATGGGTTTAAGTCACATTTTTGTGACGATTTTAGGTCACATGGGTGAGTCGCATGTGTGACTCACCTTTGACCCTGAACAAGATATATAAAACCAGGTGTTGGCTTTCTTTTTTTGGAGCTCTGAGCTACAGCAGTAGTGGCACATGACTCTGACCCTCCCGTTTTTGAGCTCCCCAGGCTGAACTCAGATGTTGGTAACTATGAATTGTGTTAAGTCTCTTTGTAATTTAATTGTATTTGCCCTGAAGTTCAGGGTGCTGGCTTTTCCCCCTGAACTAAGTGAATGATATCTCTATGCTGGATTAAAGTGAGATTGTTAACCCCTTAACGTTGCTTTCCTTAGTAAAGCAGATCAAAAGGACCTGGGCTTTTGCAGCGTTCTGTGTGCTGGTTGTTATTGGTTTTACACCCCCACAGCATCTGCTAGCCAAATTGTTGAAACAGATGGTGAGGAGTTGAGGAGGGTTGGGAGCCTGAGAGACCGGGAGGAGACAGTGTTGACCTCTAGAATACTAGACATGGTAAGAGGGGATGGGTTTAGAGGGAAAGATTAATTCCACTTTGGACATGCTAAGTTTAAGTTGTCTGCTGAACAGCCACTTTAAGATATCTGAAAGGCATCCGAAAGGAGATGGGAGATGGGAGGTCAGCTAAGAGGCTGGTGAAGTATAGGAAGACTTAAGAATTATCAACATAGACATGATAATGAGCCCATGAAAGCTGATGAGAACATCAAGTGAAGCACCTTACGGTGAGAGCAGGAGAGGGTCCAGGACAGAACCCTGAGGGATCCCTATGGTTAAATGGCATGATCTGGATGAGGACTCAACAAAGACAGTGAAAAGGAGTGGCCACATGAGTAGGAGGAGAACCTTGGAAGAACAGTGTCCTGGAAATTTAGAGAGAGGAGATTATCAAGGAAGAGAAAATGATCAACAGGATTAAAGTCAGAAGAGATGTCAAGAACAATAAGGACTGGGAAAAGGCTGTTGGATGTGACAACTAAAAAGTCATGAGCAACTTTGGAGAGAGCAATAGAATTATAAAGTCAGAAGCCAGATTATAACAGGTTAAGAAGAGAGATTGAGAAGAGAGAATATAGGGGCATCTACTAAAGACAGCCTTTGTTGAAGAGTTTAGTTCATGGGGTGAGAAACCTGTGGCCTTAAGGCCACAATGAATCCAAAATTGGATTCATTCAAAAGGCTGTACTTAAGGATCTAAAAAGCCACCATGGCCTTAAGGCCACAGGTTCCCCTCCCCTGGTTAATCCACAGAGGGCAAAAGAGATAGAGAACAAGAGTTAGTGGGGATGGAAGGAATGAGTGAGGATTTTTTTCAGTGTAGAGGAGACATGGGCATGTTTGTAGGCAGTAGGGAATGAGTCAGTAGAGCAGGAGAGATCAAAATAGAGTGGGGATGACAAAGGGGGCCATCTGTTAGAGATACAGGATGGAATGACCTTGGTGAGGATTAAATTAACCTGATTATGGGAGATAGAGGTGGAGGAGATAGTGCTAGAAGGCATACGAGTGAAATGAAATAGGGAAGAGGAAGTTACAACAAATGACCTCAATTTTTCTGTAAAATATGAGGCAAGGTTCTTACCTGAGAGAGGGGGATGAGGGCGAGACATGGGAGGTTTGAGGAGAGATGAAAAAATTTGGAAGAGCTGCTATGAAAAGTGGGATAGAGGGTGGATTAGGGAGGTATAGAATTATTTAGCAACAGTGAAAGCCAACTGTGGTTACGTAACATAAATTAGTAGTGGATCCAATCAGAATGATTGCATGATTTTCTCTCTCTTCTTTCAACAGCACATAGATAGGATTGAAGGCAATAAATGGTGAGAGTGATCCAAGACTACAGCTTGGCAGTATGCAATCAGGGAAATGATAGGAGCTAGAACAGTATACGGTTGACTGGTTTCACCAAGGGGTCAAGATGTGAAGAAAAGGAGAGAGTGACTAGTGCAGGAGAGATGTCATGGGAGAGAATTGAGGGGTAAAGTTCCTCCTATGGGAAGAACTGGTCTTGGGTGCCATTTTATAACATGATTCCCTTTGGAACCTGAAAAGATTGTCCCATCTGACAATGTGCCTCTATATTTTCATACCATCTATTGTTAAGACTCTATCTTTGCTTCCTTGTTCCTATCAGTCATGTGTTTCTTCTCTCCTGGAACTTCACTTATTCCCTGGCTTCCTTCTGGGTCCTAGCATGACTATATCTCCCCACCCACCCCCTCACTATGCATCTCCATTTATTGCTGGTTCATTAATGTATATAATTCTCTGTGTCAGACTACTCTTCATTTAGATCCAATCTCTTGATGAGTCTGAAATCCCTTTTAAAATGTAGGCCAAAGTAGAATAGAGTTAGAAAAACCTGAGTTCAAATCTAGTCTCAGACACTTACTAGCTGTGTGACTCTGGGTAAGTCACTGAACTTCTCCCTCAATTTCCTCCACCATAAAATAGGGATAATAATAGCACCTACCTCTGAGGATCATATGAGATAATCATTGTGACATGCTTAGTACAATGTCTCATACATAGTGAAGGCTATGGAACATTAACCAGTATTACTACTAACTTTCCCAATAGTGTTTGTCACTTAATAAATGTTTGCTGATTGACTGATATGCATTCAAAGTTACTTTAAAACATTTGGATACTTATTTGGAATCTATAGTTTTATTTAAATAACTATGAAATAACCTATCTTCACAGATGCAGAGCTTTCAATATAATCTAAGCTACAGACCCCATCAAGTACACACCAAAGAAATCCAAGTTTCCCAGCTGCCATCATTCCTCAAACTTTGCCTGTAATAGTCATTTTTTTAAAAGATGAAGAATGATCCGAATTTTCTCTTTTGCTCCAGCAGTTACTAAGGAAGACGCCTTGAGAGGAAGTTGTGAGCCATCAATCATTTTTCTGTGCATCTTCAGGAATTCCATCCTGGCTCCATTGCTTTAAGTAATGACCAAAAGTGCCCCAGGTGATTTATCTCCGACTCCGGGCAATCAATGAGAGAAAAGCCAAAAAAGCATCTATTGATCTTTGGGAGACCAGGTCAATTTCTGGCATTTGATTCAGCTCACACAGATGGGAAATACAACCAGATGTTACCAGAGTCAGGAGGCAATCAGACCTCTGTTTGTGCATTGTGAAGCCTTGTAATGGAAAGCACCATAGATATGGGGTTAGGACTAAGCTTTGAATTCCAGTTCTGCCTCATAAAATAACTTGAAATAAATAATTGTCAATCAGCAAACATTTATCATGTGCTAAATACTTTTGGGTAAGTGAATAATAATAATCAATAACAACAGCTGGGATTTATATAGCATTCACCGTGCGATGTGCTGTGCTAAATGCTTTACAATTATTATCCCATTTGATCCTGACAACAATCCTCAGGGGCAGGTGCTATCATTGTCCCCATTTTATAGTTGTGGAAATTGAGGCATAGGTCAAATAACTTGCCCAGAGTCACACAGCTAGCAAATGTCTGATGCTAGATTTGAACTCAGGTCTTCCTAGCTCCAAGCCCAGCACTTTGTCCCCTGAATCACCAACTGCCTCTATTATCCTTTGGCCTGTATTTTAAAAGGGATTTGAGACTCAGAGAGATTGGAACTAGATATAGTTGTATGGCCCAAGGCAAATCATTTCCTTTATCTGCATTTCAGTTTTCTCATCTCTAAAAGGAGAATTTATTCTGCATAACATTGTGAGGATTGAATGAGATAGATGTCAAACACTTTATATAATTATCTATCTGTCTGATTATTATATATGATTAAAGGACTTTAAAATAATAGCTAACATGTATATAGCATTTTATATTTCACAAAGCACATATTTCATCCCCCTAACAACCCTATGAGGTGGGTACTACTATTATCCACATTTTACAGAAGAGGAAACTGAAGCTGAGAGAGGTTAAGTTAACTTCTCTTGGGCAATAGTTGTCTGGGGCTGAATCTGAACTCAGGTCTTCCTGATTCGAAGTTCACTGCTCTATGAGCGATGCTGCCTAGTTTTAATGAAAAAAACAAAGCTTAGGGTTGATGCAGGTGAGAATTCTGCCTCTGGCACTGCAAGCTGTGTAAATGGGCAAGTTATTGAAACTTTAAATGATAAGCCTTCATTCCTTCACTTTTAAAGCTGATGATAATAATACCGGTAGCACAAACTTAACAAGGTTGCTATAAAGTTTCAATGCAGTGGAGCTGTCCAGCACAGCTTGGTCGCACTCAATCTGTTCTTGTGCTGAAGGTGGGGAATGGGAGTGGGTGGGGAAACTCCCTTTTTCCTTCATAGAGGCCTGGTGTTCTTTCCCAGAAACCCACTTCCTCTACCTTCTGGAGGGTGGAACTTCCCTGGAAATGAACTCCCCCTCAGGTACATGGCTTTCCTTTCAAACCCGAAAGCCAAATGCTTGTCGCTGCTCTGATCACTTCCCCAAGTGACTCAGTGTTGTATTAAAGATATTGTTCCAGACAACTTAAACTCTCCTTTCTGTTAAATGTATGACTCTCAAACTTTGTCCTAGATAACAATCTCTTTGGAATAAATATTTATTTTCAAAGCAAGTGTTAAAGTAGAACTGACTGTATTCGATGGAATCCGTTACATTGCATCCATCTTCTATATGTGAATTTACTTACATGTTGTGTACTTCATTGGATTATGGGATGTTTTTTTAAGGCTGGGACTGGTTTTTGCCCTTCTTTGTATCCTTAGTACTTAAATACAGTGCCTGGCACATAGAAGGCACTTAAGTGTTTGTTGACTGACTGACAGATTGACGCTTCAATTTCCGTTTACTTTCTTGTGAGGAAAATGATTTTATAAACTTTAAAATGAGATAAAAATGAGCAAACATTATTATTAAATCATCATTAATATTAATAATAGAACATCCCATTTTCTTTGTATAAGATATCTTTTTCCCATTACTGGAGGGAATCATTGTACCTTAGGAGAACCACTGACTCTGGAATCAGAGGAACTAAGTACAAATCTAGTCTCCTATGTTTGCTACCTGTATTACCTAGGATAAGTCACTTAGCTTAGCCCTCAGTTTCCTCATCTATAAAATAAGGAGTCCCTTCCAGCTCTGTATCTATGATTCTATGTAAGCGATCAGAGTAAGGACATTGTACCCGAATGGGCATTTCATATTAAACAAAAAAAAAAAACAACTCTTTGAAATAGCGAGTAAATAATAGAATGTCCCACAGTTTTCTACACTGGTATGTAGGAAAAGTCAAGACCATACAGTAGTTTTACAGACAATTGGAAAGAATTTATTGGTAAATTTGGAAGAGAACAGACTGGGGGATTGGTTAGAGGTTGGCCTGGATGGACTATTAGAGAGAAGATTCACAGAACCATGGAGTTAGAGGGTAAAAAATGTTTTAAGTAATAATGATTAATAAATTGGAAATTTAAGTTCATCCTCCCTCAGTTGAAATCTACATGGTAATCCCCCCCCCAAAAAAAATCTAAAGCATCAGACAATGACAAGTACTGTTGTTCACTATTTCAGATCTTTTCTGGGGGCCTTCCCAAAACTGGACCCAATAAACTACACTACATATAATCCCACCAGGGCTGGCCCTTTATTATGGGAAATATTTGTTATTATATCTTCAAAAATTGTTTCTATGTCAGAATGCAAAGATAAACATATCCATCTTTATTTACATTTCCTAGATCATTTAAGGGGTCTGAAAATTACCCTTCTCCTACCCCCTAAAATATCTTCTCCATCTGAAATTCTTCTTCACCCCATTCTGCCCAATTACCTAGAGTTAACAGGGGGTAATCTCCATCATTCCCACCTTTAAAAGAAGGAAAGAAAATATACTCTTATGTCACCACAGTTAAGTAGAAGACGACTCTGGGCAAGACTTAAACTGCTCTGAAACTCAGGCAGCAACCTCAGGGCTTATCTACTAAGTCAGTCTCCCTAACTCAATCAAACACGCCAATCCCCACTCCTTCACCTTTATCCTTCCTGTATTATCAGCCATTCATACCTTGTAAAATTTTAAAATAAAATCATTTCCCTCACACTTCCCTATGATTGCAGCTTTAGGGGAATAACAGCTATAATGTAGGGAAGACGGTTTGGGATAGAGGACAATGCCAGGCACTGCAGTAGGGACCTCTATTCATCCAGTAGGTACATAACATCCCTTGGTGGGATGGGGGCTGTAGAAAGAGAGGTGGAGCAGAATATTTCCCATAGAGCTAGGGGTGGGATCTAGCACCTTTCAGTATGACACATGATCTGAGATGTGTGACCCAGCAGCTCCTGATTGGTTCCTCAGTCCCTGTAACTAGAGCTTCATCCAAGATAATGGACAACTGAGTCAGGCAAAACTATTTTCTCATTGGTATAAGAGGAATGGAGAGGGGAGGCAGGGATAGCTTTAGTGTTTTTCGTGAACATTGCTTTTCAGACTTCCAGGGAAGATGGAGATTTCTCACTCTCCCTTTTAACAGTGGCAAATGTGGCACATGGTTCATGCACATGACAGTGAGTAGATGAGACCCTTGCTCCCTACTTGTGCTTGTGTTTCTTCCTTGAGCAGAGAGTTCTGCAGACAGCTGCCAGCCATTCTGAGCCTTTATAGTGACTACCTCATAAGTCTGATAATTCCTGTGTCTCTGAGTTAATGCCAGCTGCCCAGAGGGCAGAGATTACTGCAACTACAGTGGATAATCAGATAACCACTAACAGGATCATCCTAGTTCTGAAGGAACTAAAGGGCCCTGCCTAGCTGGCAAGAGATATGGATCTTGGAAACAGCTCAGACAATGAAAGTTAAAAAGGGAATATCCATTCAGCTATTCCACAAAGATTCTCTACCTTTCAAGAAAGATTATAATGGTAGCAATTTGTTGTTGTTTTCTGTGTTTTAAATATTCTAAAATGAGCTTATGAATGTTTTGTAGGATTTTGTTTGATTATTTTAAAAACAGGTCTCCCTCTCTCACCCAGTTAGGAAATACAGAGATTACTATATGCTGATTTCAGTACTGATTGACAGAAGAGGTTTATTGTTGTTTTGTCACTGAGTCATGTTTCAGTCACATCTGACTCTTTAGGACCCTGTTTGGGGTTTTCTTGGTAAAGATATGTAACAACAATGTTGCTAGCAGCTGCTGTGGAGGTATAAGGCCAATAACACCAACAAACAGGAGGGCTGCTAGCACAGGTTCTTTGAACTGATTTTCTAAGAAAAGCAACTTTAAGGAGTTTACAATCTCAGTTTAATTAAACATAAATATATCGTTCACTTAGTTAAGGGGAAAAAAGTCATCACCCTGAACTTCAGAGAAAACACAAACTACAAGCAGAAATTATATAAACAGAGCAAATAAGCACAGATCAGAAGACTGGGCTTCTATCTGTCCATAGCAATACATACATAGTTACCAGAGAGAGAAGCATAAACATCTGGGTTTTCAAAACTTGGGGATGTGCTCCTTAACAGCTACCCAGAGTATCATCTGGACAAATCACAAAATAGCCTTTCAATGAATGGGCCCTCAAAGCAAAATGCTAACCTCAGAGTGTGTGTGTGTGTGTGTGTGTGTATACATGTATATGTATATGTATACACACACACATATATACACATATACATATATACATATGTGTATATATATAGATATATGTGCATATACATACATGCATACATATATACATACACACATATATACATACACACATATATACATACATATATATACATATGTACACACACATGCACACACACACACACACACACATATATATATATACATACACACACACAGATATATATGTGTGTGTGTGTGTGTGTGTGTGTATATGTACTTTTTCAGGGTCAGACCAAAGAGGGTGTCGCAGCCATGTGACTCAAACTCATGTGGTTTAGGCTTTCTTGTGACTTAAGCAGGTCATCAAAAACTCTTGATTAATCAAAGACTCTTGATTCAAACAAAGGCAAGACTCATCAAAGGCCCTTGATTACCTCAGTGCTGGGAAAAACTGGAACTCCAAAAGAAAAAAGAGCAAAACAAAAAGACCCACTTTGCTTGCCATTATAAGATACTAGAGTGGTTTGCCATTTTCTTCTTCAGCTTATTTTACAAATGAGGAACTGAGGCGAACAGGGTTAAGTGACTTGCCTAGGTTCACTCAGTTAATAAAGTTTGACTTATTCTCTTTCTCACCTGGGCCAGTTATCCCCTCTTAAGGCAACCTGGCCCTCTTTAGGCAAGGAGTGGGGTATGAGGGGGAAGGAGAGTGAAGGGTGGTGAGAGACAGAAGGCTCACCATATTAACGCTGAACTTCATGAAGACACAAAATCAGCATAGCTCACTGCAAGCTCACTGCCAAACGCAAGAGATCTACCAGGCTCAGCCTCCTCAGTATCTCAAACTACAGGCTCATACCACCATGCCCAAAATGTTTTGTGTTTCAGGCATTTTTTTTTATTTCATGGGAGAAAAAATAAATAGCTGCTCTATACCTGATCCATTCTGTATCTCTGAATACCTTTTCTAGAAATAACCTAGTCGATCCCTTTGGTAATAGCCTCAACATGGGCCAAACGTAAGCTTTGTCTCAGAAATAGAATTCTGCTCTAAGGTAAGTACAGTCCCAGAAAGGAAGAAAAGATCGATGTCTCCTTGGGGATAGGCCATCACGTGATTTAACACAATCTCTGTCTGTTGAGACCAGGAAGCCCTTGCTATAAAGGGGCCCTGGGTTATGGGTCACATGTATTTGCAACTTTCTTAAGGGTAAGACCTGGACATGGAAGTAAAGAAGGAAGAGAAAGGAAGTGCTGAATCTCTACTTTAATGGAATACTAAGGATACTACCTAAAAGCCTACTCCAATAAATCTTTTAAAAACAATTAACACCTTGTCAGCAGCAGTAAACAAGAGCTATGAGCCATTAATGAAGCAAGATGGGCTTTTGGTCCCACAGAACAAAAATGTCACGATTAACACAAAAATGCTATATTAATATGGCATTAATATAGTCTCACAGGAATAGTGCCAGGGCTAGGCCTCTAAAGGTCAAATTATAGATAATGAAACCATAGACTTTAAGAGCTAGAAAGGACTTTAGAGGCAATAAAAGCAACTCAGAGACTCTCCGTTACAGGATACCTTAGCGGCATTTTCTTGTTCGACCAAAAGGAGGTGGGGAGGGCGGGGGCGGGGATCCAATCTGCCACCTAGCTCAAACGTTGCTGTCTTTAATTCGGAAGCAGAGGCAAGCTGCAGAATTCATCAGAAAGTACTATGAGCAGGTTCTTAGGCAAGTCATTTTCCAGCTCTAGTGTTCAGTTTCTTCTTCTATGAAGCACATGAAGCCCTTTGGGGTTAAGATGATCTCTTCTAGTTCTAAAGGCCTGTAAGCTTACAAACATTTCTCCATCTTGGATGACCAATGGAGAGTGCTGCACTTGGAGTCTGGAAGATCAGCATTCAAATTCTGCCTTGGGCTATTTGTTGTGAGGAACAAATGATATTTAAAGCTCTTTGAAAACCTTAAGATGCTACATAAATGTTAGTATCACCATCACTGTTATTAGAAAGGAAATTCAGTGGCAGACAAACAACTGGGTACAAAATGTAGATGAATTCTGATCTAATGGAACGTAAGTTAGACTTCAACCTTAAAAGAGTCTCATGGGAATGCAACAGAAAAGAATTGACACTTTCCTTCTGAAGGCAGTGTTAACCATGAGTAAGACTCTAGGATCTAATCTCATTCGGCTTGGAAAATGGGGCCAGAGTCCCCCCAGTGGCCACATCATGAATTACCAGCATCTAGACTGGTTTTGCTCTCACCTGGTTAGTTAAATACTAGCTAAGGTCAGAGAGACAGCAGCTACTGAGCAAACATATAGTAAAGATTTGGGGCTATCTATTCTAGAGAAAGAATGAATTGGTGGATACAGGGGAGCCAAATGTTCTTCCAATAAGGCTTCCATGCTAAGGGTTCTATGAAAAGCTGCCTCCAAATAGCTAATGGCTCAGACATTTTCAAAGCCATTCTGTCTTTGATCAGGGCTGGCCACTAAAATATATTTGGAAATAGTGAAAGTTGTTTTTAGTATTATGTCCCCCTCCTCTTTCTTCTTGTGAGCTTATATTCTTCACCCTTTTCTGCTTTTCTCCCCACCATTCAACCCAAGTCTCATTCCTTTAAGATTTTGTTCTCAGCATCTGTTTAATTCAAATAAATACATATATATTGAGAGCCTACTGTATACAGTGTAGCTTAGTATAGTTAATGGAGTGACAGACTTGGATTCAAGAAGAGGTTGATACAAATTCTGACTCTGGCACTGTGTGGTCATGGAGCAAGTCACTTAATTCTTCTGAGACTCAGGCAACTCTCAGACTATAGTCTTTGGAGGTTGATGCCCTGACAATAGATAAAATCACAGAAATCCAAAACTTCTTGCCTGGTATGTCTTAAGCTGGCCTCCTCTGGGGAGTTGTTTGTCTTGGAAAGAGGAAGAGTGAACCACATGAGATTTATTCATAGAGTAGCATAGCTTTGAGTATCTGTGGCTTCTTCTAGGCTTTCCCTGTATATTAATAGATTTCCCTCTGTTGTGTATTTCCTTGGAAAGTCTCATATCTTGGATCATTTTAAAAGCCATGATATGTCTTGTCCAGAAAAGGTGATAAAGAATTTATAAGGTAATGCAGTGCCACGAGATTAAGGACAAGTACAGCTTTAACAATTCTTCCAGGACCTCCCTCCTAGTCCAAAGGGCAGCAAGAGTGGGAGAAAGCATCTGCATTAGAAGCTAAAAAATGTATCAAAGACCAACTAGATATACCAAGGAAAGACTGCTTCAATATTCTACAAAAGCATCAGCAATCAGAGCCCAGCATTGAACTACATGGAACAGGAACCACATAAGGAAGGGAGAAAATGGCTTCCTGTAACCAGAAACTATGAATTTACCCTTTAACCACATATGTTCTATGAGTCAAACTCACTTTCCCACATCCTTGTGCATTCAAGAGGAAAGTGTACTGCCAATGGTGGGGGTGGGGGTGGGGTTGTTGTTTTTGTAGCTGCTTAGTAAATACCCTTAATTTATCTAAAATAATCAAATCTGACCGATAATCACTGGGGATTACAAAAGTGAGAGTCCATGGAAACATTACTAGAAAATCTCCATACAGTAGTGCCTACCTAAGCATTCTTAGGGGACAAGTAGTCACCCATCCTCTGGAGTTCCAGTTGTTGGCCCTGAAGTCCTTTATAATTAAGTGGCTTTCTAAAGGTCAAGAGTCAGAGTGTTATAATAGAAAAACCACCGGCTTTCTCTTTGGAGCACCTTGTAAAATAAAGGAATGTTGCATAGGGGAAGATAAGCCCATTGTGCTGTAAAAGTAAGGGACAACACATGGAAGCCCCAAGCAATTCACTAATAGCCATAGAATATGAAAAGCCCCAATGAAAGGCTTCCTATTTATTCCCTAGAACCTCTATGCTTCACAAAGGGGGAACAGAGACAAGAAGAGTCAGTGGACCTCGGTTTGAATCTCAGTTTTATCACTTATGTGACTTTAGCAACATCAGACATCATGCCTGATTTCAAGGCTACCTCTCTGCCTTTGACGAGAACAGAAGATGAATAGCTCATATCTATTGAACTGATTACAAGATAATTGACAAACAGAAGGCAAATTTTTACATCCTGGGGGCCATCCTTTCTAGTTACATGGCGCAGGAGTGAGAGTAAGAGTCAGACAAAGAAAACTGTAGCCCAAGATGCAATCTCCTAAACCTCTTTAAAGAGAGATTTTCATAAAATGGATACTCTTCTTTCCAGTTTTAGTTGTAAAGGACCAAGAACTAAATCATTCTGACATAATGGATCAAATATTAATTTTCAACAGTCATTCCCTCTCAGTTATAGTATGCTTGATTGTGACTCCTTCTGCTATGGATTTGTTCAGTCATAAAAATTGACTTGAAAAATATTGGCCTACATAGCACTTGTAATTAAAGAAATGGTTGAGGGAGAGACAAATGAATCAGGCAGACAATGCAGGAGACGATTTAAGTTTCCCAAAGCAGGCCAACAATCGCACCTCATCAATGAAACAGGTGTGTCCTCTATAGACTGTTCAGTTAGCCCAGGGGGAGAAGGGTAGCTCAGTTACCTGCTATTAGTACATTAATGGTGCCCACGGAGGACAGTGTGAGCTCCACAGAAGCTCAGAGGGGCAGCTAAGTGGCACAGTGGATAGAGTTCTGGGCCCGAAGCCAGGAAGACTCATCTTTATGAGTTCAAATCTGGCCTCAGACACTTACTAGCTGTGTGACCCTGGGCAAGTCACTTGACCCTGCTTCCCTCAGTTTCTTCATCTGTAAAATGAGCTGGAGAAGGAAATAGCAAACCACTCTGGTATCTTTGCCAAGAAAATTCCAAATGGGGTCATGAAGAGTCAGATACCACTGGAACAACTGAACAATAACAAAGGGCTCCACAACTCAACTTACCCCAGAGATAAATGTTGTACTTCAATTATAAAATCCATGTTACTAAGGCTTTTAATTAAATATATGTGTATATATATGTATCATATATATATATATATATATATCAATTAAATTTGGTTACTAAACACTATTCACCTACATTTGTATATTCAATTGAAGAAAAATATAACTTACAGCAAGATTAAAATCAAAAAAGAATCCATGAGTAAAATGGGTACCTTTGCCTAATGTCAATGAATGATTAAGTTAGTGTGGGAACTTTCTCCTCCAATGAATATAATCTATATTTTTCTCTTCTAGAAATGTTTTTAAATCCCAAGCTAAGGAAGGACTTAGTAGATAAGTCATAGAGAGTTGCCTTAGGCCAGGGTCTATGTGTCTAAGTAAGGCACAGATGGTCACAGCTAATTGTCAGAATTAGGGTTTGATCCAATGAATTCTTGACTCAACATATGGGCACTATGTGCAGGACAACATGCTGGTAGCCTAGAACAACTTACTTAAATACTCAAATGTACTGAGGATCTCATCAATTCAGTAGTTCCCTCTAATGGTGCAGATCACAAGTCATCCATATTTTACCATTTTGTGTGAGTCTTGCCCATTTCATCCCTAATGATTTCCAAGGGGATCCACTCAATGACCTGGAGACCTTCCTCATTTTCTCTCAACATGTGAGGGTGCCAGTGGAACTCTCTGGCCTTCCTCTATCTCTCTTTGCTCTCATTATGTGCCCAACCCAACTTTTGTTTAGGTCATATAGCTTTTTGATGACTGTTTACTTCTATCATTCTTCATAGCTCCTTACTGGTTCTCTACTGTGCATACCCACCATATGCCTCTCCATTGTCCTCTGTGTGATGCTCATCTTTGGTTCTTCAGTAGTTCTAGGTCTCATTGCCATAAGGCAAATGTTTGTATTGATAGGATAGATCTTGGCAGTTATGGCAAGCTTGAGGTCAGGAAAAATGCATCACAATTCCCTGAAAGCAATCTAGCCCACTCTCCTTTTTCTTTTCAAATCTGGGCCTATTCACTGTCCAATGTTAGTGCCTTAATAGATGCTTCTATCATACTATTTTCACATTTTTTCTGTCTCATGATTTTCCCCTTTTGTTCCTATTCTTCTTTCACAACACGACTAAGGTGGAAATATGGTTAACGTGATTGTACATGTATAATCTATATCAGGTTGCTTGCTGTCTTGGGGAGGGAGGAGGGAAGGGAGGGAGAAAAACCTGGAGCTCAAAATCTTACAAAAATGAATGTTAAACCTATCTTTACATGTAATTTGAGAAAAATAAAATGTTGTTAAGTGAAAAAAATAGATGCTTTTATTCCTGTATATGTTGATATGTCCTAATGGGTACTGCCATTTCAGGGAGGTAGTCTTCAGGGTGTTTACATTGTATATTTGATTCAAGTTTTCTCACAAATCTGGACATAGTTGGCACCAGTAAGGATGATGCTGTACCTTAAGGTGCATCAGAAGTTATGGACCTATGCGTGACTTGTGAGACTAGGGAGCTTTATTTATTTATTTAGCTTTTTTTTTTTAATATAGTTTCTTTATCTATGAAATAAGAGAAGGGGCTTCTTATAGCTGTTCCTGTCCAGCTCTTCTTAACCCATCTGGGGTTTTCTTGACAAATATACTGGAGTGATTTTTCATTTCCTTCTCCAGAAGATTAAGCAAACAGAGGTTAAGTGACTCACCTAAGGTCACATGGTTACTGTGTGGCTGAGGTTGGATTTGAATTCAGGTCTTCCTGACTCTAAACCCAGCTATACTGAGACACCTAGATGCCTCAATCAATCTAGGATTCACCATTCAGTATTGTTCTGGAGAAGCTCAGAGCATGACACCTGCCAAAATCATGAACTTGGGCATGAATCATCCTGAGCAGGCCTGGACAGCTAGCTGGAGGTCATTCTTAGTTTGAGTTCATGTAGTAGAAACACTTGAAGGGCTGCACTTAGGAAGGGAGATGAGGCCTGCTCTCTTTGGCTCCAGGGACTGCTTAGTGTGGTAGGAATGGTCACAAAGTGCTCTATGTCTTTGATTTTCTTTTTCTGTCCCCAAGAGAATGTAACCTCATTGAGGGCAGGGACCATTTCATTCTAGTTGTGGATCCCCAGGAGCCAGCCAAATATCTGCCACATAGAGCAGACACTTAGTGTATTTGCTGAATTGGAAATAAAAGTAATAAGCAAATGAATGTCGCTGAGGTGGAAATGTCTTTGCTTTGATGCCAGAAGAGACTTCCTAAGGACGGGTATGGTCCCAAAATAAAATGGATTGTCAAGGGAGGTGGAGGGTTCCCGCTCACTGGAGACCTTTGTTAAAGAGGGGATTATTATTATTATTAGCTATAGGTTGGACTAAGCAACCACTAGGCCCCCTTCCAATACAGAGATGGTGTGACATTGTGATTCTGCACAAAGTAGGGGGAAATGCCTGAACACTTGAAACCCATAAATTTGGTTTAGAGAATAATAAAAGCTTTGCTATATCGGAGAAAAATGATAGACTTTGTTGCCCCCAAGTGGCTATGAACTCAAAAATACAAACCAGATCTAAACACGTTTAGGAAGATTATGAATTTTTATTTCCAAACCCTTACTTAATTTAAGGAATTCCATGTGTGGGAATTCCTTCTGCCAATGCACTCTGACCATTCATCTGTGTCAGAAAATTATATGACACCCCATGAAATTAGATGATCGCACAACGATCACACAACTGGTCTGTGTCAAAAGCAAGACTTGAACCCAGATCTTCCTTACCTCAAGTCCTGCCCTCTATCTATTATGCCACACTGTCTCTTTGGTTTCTTAATTACAGCTTTGCAAATGAAAAAAGGAAATGAGGATGTTTTGAGGCTGGTGGATACTTTTTACTTCCTAAAACTGATACCAGTTGAAGACAGCTGGGGCTTTTCTCACACCACTTTTTGTCACTATTTGGCATAAAAATAACGGCAAATGTCCAATAAATTTTGGTGGACTTAATGAATAAATGGCAATCAGATCAGAATACCAGCAATTATGGCTTCATGATAAAAAGTCATGAGAGTATGGATTTAGAAAGCGAAGGGCCCTTAGAAATCATTTAGTCTAACCCTCTCACTTTGGAAATGGAGAAACTGAGGCAGAGGCAGGTTAAGCATTGTAGGATTCTAGCTCTAAAGGTGGAAGGGACTTCAGAGGCTGTCTAACACAATCCCCTCATTTGACATATGAGGAAAGTGAGGCTGAAGAAAGTTAAGTCACTTGTTCAAGGTCACACAAGTAATAAATGTCAGAGGAAGGTTTTGAATTTGAATCCAGAGCTAGTATACTTTCTGTAGTATGACTTTATCTTCCGTTCACATTTGTAATTGTGTGTAGAAATGGTGCAGATTCCCTGGATGTCTATAAAGAGCTTTTAATAGCTCTCCCAGTCCTATCTGCATTCTCAGTGTTCCAGGTAGATTTGATGCTAATTTATCCTAGACATCTGTTGTAACCCAAAGCTCCCATAATAAAACCCAACATTTATAGGGTACTTTAGACTTTGCTATTCAGGAGGTAGATGTGTCAGTAAAAAGATGGAAAAAGTCAGATTTAACTAAGTATGTATAGGGAGATCTGTGCTGAAGGTGATACCATTGTGAGGATTTTGAGTGACAGCTAAACGATATGTCTGGGGAAGATGTCAAAGCCATGTGGCAGGAGTGGGGAGAGCTCCCCCCCAGAAATCTAAGGTTTTATTAGTACAAAAAAAGAATATAGATGAAAATAGCAATTAATGCTGAGCTGCATGGCTGTTCAACTGTTTATATGGCATCTTTATGAGAGTTGTCTATATAGAAGTTTAGGGAATCTTCAATGATCATATTAATAAGAAATCAGCATACTTTCTGTAGCAATATTCATCAATGAACAATGTCTTTCCCATTATCCTCCATTGTACCACAATCTTCCATTGTATTTTATAATTAATTGTGCTTATTGTGCATTGATTATGAAAAACAAACTAAACAGTATTTGGTTCAGTAGGATGAGATATTACCATCCAGGCTTCCTTACAAAATATGTCTTCCAACCATACTTGGAAAGATATAATAACAGAAATAACCTTGAGCAGCAACCCCTTGATAAAAGACGTCAAGTCAGGCATAAAACAGCACAGGTATTCACACCTCTGATTGAGGAGTTCAAGGTCAGAGGATGATTTCCTGGAATCAGTGTGCCCTTCCTGAAGTAACATTGTGTTGATTACATTAAATACCAGAACATGGCAGAGCTCCCTGAAAGTGATTGATTCATATTCACACCCAGATGGAAAAGACCAGTTGGAAAAAGAAAGCCCATTGCCCAGATTTTAACATGCTTCTGGATAGATACTCTCTAGAGCTTATCACTTAGTCTGAATATCTGGAATAATAAGTAAAGGTAGATGATAGGCTGGGCACAAAGGAGAGCAGGAGGAGGAGAGTTGGTTGGGTTATGTTTTGAAAGCAGGTTGAATTGCTATTAGGAAATAATAAAGCTCCTTTAGTGGCCCCAAATTTTCCATGAAGGCAAAGACACTTGTTTGAATATGAATATACTATTGGTGTTGGTTCATGTCAGCAAAACTTGTAATACAACTGTTTCTGAAGAACTAAAAATAAGTGTCAGACAGAAAGGGGCAGGGGGAGCTCGTGCAATGAGGCATCAAAGGGTGGAGTGGGCATATGAGCAATGACAAACTCCAGATAAGTAACAAGAAATTGTATAATAAGAAAACAAGATGGGCTAGTGGCAGCAAGAACAAGAGATTACAGAGGGACAACTGGACTATTCCACCAGTATTTTTGTGATGTCAGGAGAAAGCAAGGAAGGCCTCCAGCAGCTCCAGCCTCCAGAGCTGACCCTGATGGGCAAACGAGGGAGGAAACAGAGAAGAGTGACCCAATACGAATAGTCAGGCATGGATGGTCTGTGATCTGCATCATTAAAAGGACCTTCTAAATCAAAGAGATCACAGCTCCATTAGAAGAGCTGGGCGTCATAGAGTTTGCAAAGCACTCGACATCTTTTTTTCATTTGAGTCTCACAATGACTATATGATGTTGGTACTACAGGGTACAACTGTTCCCATCTTATGGGTGAGGACAGCATGGTATAATTGACCTTGTGGACCCATACATAAGGGCAGCTAGGTGGCACAGTCGATCAAATGTCAGGCAAGCATTTTGTAAGTTGGCCCATGATTTATTAGTTTGTTTTACATTATCATCTTTGCCTTTATCAGAGCAGCAGCAATATTATTCTAAGGAAACCAAGACAGAAAGAAGCTCAGGGCCGTGCTTACTCAGAGCTGGACTTTGGCTGCACAGCTCCCTGACTCTGTTCACTACCCACCCCATATCTTCCATTGATATATCTATGGTTTTAACACAATTTCCTTCGCATGTCAGTAGAACAGAATGAGCACTGCACTTGGACTCAGACCCAAGGTTGAATACCCATGCTCACCCAATTCTTAGTCTTGTGACATTATAAAAACTCCTTAAAATCTCTGAGCTTCCATTTACAGACCTATACTATGGGGATAATGATACCAATAATGCCCAGGCCACAGAATAAGTGTGAGAAAGGGGTCTTTAAAGTGCTTAGAGAATCTTCACTGGCTAGGTCCAGACTGCTTTATGCCTCCAAACCCAGTCCACATCTGTCCCCAGGATTCCAAGGCTCACAGTAGATGGGAAAGAGACGAGGACAGGAGAAGGAGCTGCCAAGGCTCTGTATAAAGATCCTGAGCTCATGTTTCCTTCTATTTTTTACCTGATTGCCTATTTTGAATGCTAATGTGTTACAACAATTTAGGATGACGTTCTCCTCATTTATTCACTCTGTAGGATTGGCTAAGAGCCCAGGGCTACAAGGGAGTCAAAAAACAGAAATAATGAAGCTACCTTAATATGATTAGGTCCTCCAGGTTCCTTAAATCCTCTCAGCAGGGCAGTTCCCTAATTCCCAACTCTGTTTAATCAGAGATCGAATGTAAAATGCAGATACAGAAACTTGCAGTTGCCAGATGATATGATGCTGATGTTGATGACAATGAGACGTGGGAGTGGAGGTGGGTGATTGTGATGGCGATGATAATAATGATGATGATGCTTGCTCCTGGATGTGATGATGATGGCAATGAGAAGTAGGAGTTGGAAGAATGTGATAGTGAGGAATATGAGAATTATGACATAATCAAAGAATTTCAGAGTCAAAAGACAACCCAGCGGCTCCAAACCCAACAAAACTCCAAAGGTGACATAGCTGCCATTCATACCTGCACTTTAGGGTTTGCAAAGCACTTTATATCAAGTATTCCATTTGGTGACATTGGCGAGTTTCTGGTACCACAAATCATCACCCAATTGTTAATTCATGGATGAGCCACTATGCTTAACTAGGCTGATCCAGCAAACACAGAGTCCACCATTACATCCCTAGTTTCCAGCTCAATGGATCCTGACAAGCGTTGGGTTCAGTTGGCACAAACTTTAAGAATCCAGAGTCACCTATACTATGATTACACATTGGAGAAAGGCATTAGTGGATGGGAGCCATGAATCAACAGCACTTATTTAGCCCTTAATGTGTGCCAGGAACTTTGCACGCAAAGAGACAAAGACACGAAAATGAAATTGTCCTGCCCTCAAAGAGATTGCATTCTAATGGACACAAGCAACCCAAAGACATCAAAGTTCATGAAAAGTATGTGCAAATATCTTGGAGATGCGGTGGGCTGTGACAGCTGAGGAATCAGCTACCTAGAGGATTTTTGAGCTGAGTTTTGAAGAAGGCGAAGGATTTCAGAGGCAAAAATGAGGAAAGATTGCTTTCCAGGCATAGAAGATAACCTAAGTAAATCACATACAATAGTGAAATGACTTCAAACACTGCAAAAATGGAAGGTAGAACATTATCTCATTCTACTCTTTTCCTAATGCTTTCCTCCAGGTCACCACATAATCCGATCCATTAAAGTCGCTAGGAACATTTGTCGTGTCTAGTCCCAGTTGTGTCCAGAAGATGTCACCAGAGTCCAGAGGAAGAAGAGGCTGGTTGAGAAACCAGGATGACACTTTGCATATGGTGAAAATCACTTCTAAACCATGCAGTTAGCCAGTCAACAAGCATGTATTAAGTGCCTACTGTGTTTCAGGTACTGTGCTAAGCTCTTGAGTAATAAGAAGAAAAAAAGTCCTTGTCCTCAAGGAATTCACTGTCTAATGGAGGAGGAAACACTCAAAGAACTATGGAAAACAAGATACATACAGGAGAAATTTGAGATAACCAAGAGAGAAAGGCACTAGAATTAAAGGGGCTCAGGAAAGGTAAGATTTTAGCGGGAACTTGAAGAAAGTCAGGGAAGCCAAGAGATGGAAATGAGGAGTCTATGGAAATGTCTATGAAGACAGATGGAGTATCTTGTGTGAGTAATAGCAAAGTCATTAGTGTCATTGGATTACAGAGCACATGAGAGTGAGTAAGGTACAAGAAGACTGGAAAGGTAGGAGGGGACCAGGTTACTAAGAGCCTTAAATGTCAAAGAGAGGATTTATATTTGATCCCGTAAATCTTAGGGAGTCACTGGCATTTATGGAATTAGCAGGGTGACATAGATGCATCCGCCCTTTAGGAAAAACACTAGCTGAGTGGAGGATGTGCTAAATATTTGAGGCAGGAAAATCAACCAGAAGGTTATTGCATAGTCCAAACAGGGAGTGACTACGGCCTGGACTAGGATGATGAGAGCTTCAGAGGAGAGGGGCTGGGTACCTAAGGGAGGTGGCAGAAAGGGAGAATCAGGAGTCATTGGCAGCTGCTTGGCTATGGGAGTGAAGAGACAGAAAGGAGTTGAGGATTACACCTGTTTTCGAATCCTGGTGGGTGGGAGGATAGTGTTGCCCTCAGTGGCAATAGGAAAATTAAGAAGACAAGAGGGCTTGGGGAAAAGATAATGAGGTTAGTCTTACACAAGTTGAGTTTAAGATCTGGGTTCGAATCTTGCCTCTGACATTGTCTAGCTGTGTGACCATGGGCAAGTCACAAAATCTGGCAGCCTTGGGCAGTCTCTCAAACTATAAGTTGCGTAAAGGTTGCATCTGTCAAAACCTACAATTTGTTGGTATGGGTCTACCTCACAGTCAGGTCAATAAGCATTTATTAAGCACCGACTATGTGTCATCCATTGTATTAAGTGTTGGGCTACAAACAATAGTAGTCTCTGCCCTCAATGAGTTCATGATCTAATGGGAGAGACAACCTGCAGATAACTATAGACAAACAAGAAAATTATAAAGGGTAAGTTGGGGATCATCAAGGAGGGCAGGCCCTAGCATTGAGAAGGACTGCGAGTGGCTTCTTGTGGGATGTGAGATTTACTTGAAGGAGGCCGAGGAAGCTACAAGCTGGGGATGGGAAATATATGCTGCCAAGCATGGGGGACAGCCAGTTAAAATGAATGAAGTCAGGCAATGGATTGCTGTGTGGGAGGAATAGGAAGAAGGCCAATGTCCCTGGGCCTTGGAGGATGAGGAGAGGAGAAGGAGACAAGAAAACCAGAAATGCAGAAAGGGGCCAGAGGGTCGAGAGTTTTAAATGTCAAATAGAGGATTTATATTTGATTCGAGAGGCAGTAGGAAGCACTGGAGTTTAGTGAGTGGAGTGGGGGATGGGAGAGAAGTGATATGGTCAGAGCTGCACTTTAACGGCCTAGAAGAAGAAACGGAATGAAAGATTTGAGAGAGGATGACCAACCCACTGTCCACTGCAAGAGTCCAAGTGTGAGGTGATAGGGCCTGGACCATGAGGGCAGTGCCAGAGGACGGAAGGGGGTACATATGAGAGATGCGACCAACATGTGAATGGCAGGTCTTGGCAACAGGCTGGATTAGGAGGGGGGCTGATAGAGAGGGAGAGGTTGAGGAGGACACCTAGGTTTCAAACCCAGTTGACTCTGGTGCCCTTGACATTACTAGGAAAGTCCAGAAGAGGGGAAGACTTGGGGCAAAGATCAGGAGTTCAAGCTGTAAGGCTCAAATAAGATAAAGTAGGCCAAGTACTTGGCAAACCACAGCAATATGTCGATGTTGGATTTATTATTATTTCAAAGTGGCATTCAATAAAAGACAGGTTTGGTAGTGTTCCTTCAACTTTATCTGGGGGTGATGAAGGTGGAAGAGGTCAAAATCTATTATTTCATCCTTACGGGCAAATACAAATGTGGATACACCTTAAACCATTGAAAAATGGCAAAGTGGAAACTAGTCCTCTGGTTATCTGTCTCTCTCTCTCTCTCTCTGTCTCTGTCTCTCTCTCTCTCTCTCTGTCTCTGTCTCTGTCTCTCTTTCTCTCTCTCTCTCTCAGTGTCTCTCTCTCTCAGTCTCTCTCTCTGTCTCTCTCTCTCTCTCTCTCTCTCTCTCTCTCTCTCGATCTGTTTCTCTCTGTGTCTCTTTCTCTGTCTCTCTATCTCTCTCTGTCTCTGTTTCTCTGTCTCAGTCTGTCTCTGTCTTTGTCTTTCTGTCTCTGTCTCTCTGTGTGTATATATATATATAATATATATATATATAAAATGTATACATATGTGTGTGTAAAGGAGTGAACGAATGAAAAAAAAAACAAGCACTCACTCTGTGGCAAACACTGTCTAGATGCTGAGGACGTGAAAATAAAATAAAAATAAGCCTCTCCCTCAATGATCAGGGGCTGCGGGTGATGGCTTGTGAGCAGACATGTAGAGCTGGAAATACACTCTACTGTGAGGAGGGAGAGAACACTACTCACTATGAGGAATCAGACCAGACCTGTAACTCCATAGATGCAGGCGACTCAGATGCAGAAACCCCTTGTGCTAGTGCAGGGTGAGGCCTGATCTGCAATTTACTGTCTCGTTTAGAAGACTGAGAAGTTAAAGGATTTGGCCAATGTCACCCAACCACGGAAGGATCTGAACCCAGGCTGACCAGGTTCCAAGGCCATTTCTGTATCTACTACATCCTGGCCACCTCAGATACAGTGATATATATGCATAAACATACACATATACATATATATGCATATATACACATACATACATACGCATGTGTGTGCACATGTACATAGACATGTTTCTGTGTTCCTATATGTGTGCGTATACAAGTGCATATATGTGCACATGTATCTATATACATTCATATATCCATATGCATGCAAATCTAGATTACAGATGGAGGATCTGTATGGAGATCTAGATGACAGATGGTAGGCATAGGTACAGGCATATATCTTGAGAGGTGCTTTTACACAGCAGATGGTGGTCTGGCTCAGTCAAGAAGTCCTGAGTTCAAATCCTACCTCTGATAGGTGCTCTCTGTATAATCGGGGCTAAGTCACTTCAAGCCTCAGTGCCCCAGGTGACTCTCTAGGTCTCTAAATTTCAGCAGCTGCATCAGTCGAGAGCTGCCCCACCTGGCCATTCTCTATACTGTTGAATTTTCAGGTACAAACCTTATCTTTATCTCCATGAACATACATGTACATGTGCATAGGAATCTATATGAAATTTTACATTTGGTCCCCTTTAAGGATTCAATTCATCTGGTACTTTTTCTTTTCTCCAGATGTAGATAAACTACTTGTGACCTTTCAGAAAATGAGCCAAGCGGCGACAAGACCCAGATGCCAAGCGTGGGAACATAATTTCCCTCCCAGTGGCCCTGAGTGTTTGGTTCACTTCTGTCTGGCTCCAGGGCTCGGTGTTGTGGTTTCTGTGGTTGCTATTTGTGGGCTGAGGAGAATCAGCTCAGTCCCCTCCCCCCTTGGATGCTATCTATGTTAAACTTCCAGCTTCGGAAGAAACAAGATTTAACAGGAATTCTATTATTTATTGAAAAGGAAAAGGAAAAGGTAAGAATAGACATCTCAGGGAACAGCTCTAAGCCTGTTCTTTGTGGCTCCATCTTGGCCAATTAATGGCGAAGCATTCTCTCTCACCAATGAAGCAGTGGTTTCCTCATTATTTGAGGAATCTGACTAATCTCTTAATTATATACCCAATTTCCTCTTACTTGGGAGCAAAGATAGAGGTACCTACTGGCTTTTATTTAACACTTTGAATTTTCAAAGTACTTTTCAACTTTTTTCATTCACTGTATTTCTTGTGACCCTGGTAAATAAGTCAACAATTGTGTGCTCTCATTTCACAAGTTATGAAACTTAGGAAGATGACCTCAAGGTCACTAGGGAGTCATTAAGATCATAGCACTGAGTAAGGCTGGGATCTCTACCGCTTTCTAATCTGATCTGGTTTGCCTTTTTCCATTGCATTTTTGAACATTTTATCCCCAGTTCTATTTGTTTTAAAGAAGGTAGCATGTTGGAGTAGACAGATTCTAGTCTTAGAGTTGAGAATTTCTAGGTTTGAGAAACACTTTTAATATAGTCTAGTCATGTGACTCTAAGTATGTCACTCAACTTCTCAGGGCCCTTGGCACATTTCGAAGGCTTTAAATCTTTAAACAGGTACCAATCTTCACTGACAGATGGGGTTTCCTCATTAAGAGCTACTTGTGCCAACAAAAACATAAATACTGTCCAAAATTAAAATTATTTTAATCCTAAGTTACGACTTATGAGATAAGGTGGGATTTATAAAATTCTGCTAAGACAAATTAAAAATATTTATGTTGGACATGGAGCTCTAATTCAATGGTTGAATGAGTGTTGGATGCTAGAAATAATTTTCCTAGGTTGCTGCTGCTGCTGCTGATGATGACAGTGGTGGTGGTGGTGGTAGTAGTAGTGGCGGTGGTAAGGGATCTGGGTAAAATGGCGGCCAAATAAGTCAACATGACGTTAAGGAGTATGAAGACATAGATTACAGCAGAAAAGGAGGTGAAGGTTCCCCTGTATTCTGCCTTGGTCAAACCTTATCTAGAACATTGTGTTCAGTTTGGGGCCCCCCATTTTAGGAAGGATATTGATCAGCTGGAGGGCTTTCAGAAGAAGGTGAAAGCTGAATGGTGAAAGGCTTGAGTAGATGCCATGTGAAGATTAGTTGAAGGAACCATCGAAATTTTGCCTGAAGAAGAAAAGACACTTGTTAATGGGGGGTAGGGGGAGAAAACAAAGTATGACATCTACCTTTAACTATTTGAAGGAAGGACACATAGAAGACGAATTAGACTTTTTCTGCATGGGCCCAAAGGACTTCAAAACTAGGAACAATGACTAAATATTACAAAGAAAAAAAAACAAGCTCAATATGAAAGAAAACTTCCTGATTGCTAGGATTACCCAAGAATGAGATGGCCTATTTCAGTAGTTAGAGAGTTCTACACACTGGAGGCCATCAAATAGTGGCTGCATGTCCATATGTTGGGTGTCTTGTAGAGAGAGTTCTGTTTGCAGGTCATGGTTAGTCAAGGCAGCCTCTGAGGTCCCTTCCATCTCTGAGATTCTATGACTTAGATAGGAAGACACAAAGGAGGTATTGGCTATCTTAAGGTAGCAGACGGTATAAGGGGCTTGAACCGAGAGCAATAGTTTATGAAACTCTTATATTAGAACATGAGAAACATGTGAGAGTTAATTTTTATTTTCAATATGGAATAGAATGAACATTAGTGCCCATTGATTTATACCCGCAAGATGCCATGTTTAAAAGGAATCCTCATGCATGTTTGTGAAACAAATAAAGAACTATACACTGAGACCTTTCACTGGGGAAATAAACCCAATTAAACAACTTAGCAAACATCTATAATGTGCTTACTTTTTTGCAAAGCATTGTAGTCAGCATGAGCAATATGAAGGTGAAAAATTGTACCATCTATGCCTGCATGTAGTTTGCAATCTAGTTAGAATTTGGAGAAGTAGCTAGTTGGTGTAGTGGACAGAGTGCCTGGCCTGAAGTCAGGAAGGCCTGATTTCCGATCTGGCCTCAGAAAATTACTAGCCATGTGTCCTTGTTTGTCTTAGTTTCCTCACCTATAAAATGAACTGGAGAACGAAATGGAAAACCACTCTAGTATCTTTGCCAAGCAAACCCCAAAAGGCATCACAGAGAATTGTACCTCACTGAAAACAACCAAACAACTAGAGTGTGGAGGTACAGAACACGCACAGAGAACTGTGACACAATATGGAACATGATAAGGGAAAAGGTGAGATCTAGGCCACATGCTCTAAGAAAGACTGCTTTAGTGGAGGAATCAGTCAGAAAATCAGGGGAAGGGAAATCAAAGGCTGTTTCAGACAAATATCTAAGGCTTCTGAATTATGTGTGACCCCCTAAGGGTCATGCGGCAGAGCTGCCTTCCAGGAGACATCCCTTCCTATGGTCCCCTCATGGGACAAGAAAATAGATGGAATTCTCTTGTTTGTCTCGGTACATGTCACCCACTGCTCTTTTCTCATTTGAGGCATCACAGTCATCACTTTCACATGAAAGCATTTCTAATTTCAAATTAGGTTTTGTATCTTCTTGCCTATGGCTTGTTTCCTTTAAAGTCAGCATGAAAGGCTCAGAAGAAGATTTCTAAAACAATTTTTATTATGTCATTTTCTATTGCCGTAACATCGATGTAAATAAAATTAGCCATTGGAGAAAAGTAATCTTCTATTACTGGACTCCCTGTTTCAATCCAAACCTACCCAATGAGATTTTATTAAATGACTATAATAACAAAGCAAACAAAGACATTGGATAAAGAAAAACCTGACCACCAGGAACTTACATTCTACAAACACACACATAAGTATCATTTTTGGATCTAGATCTATGATGTCATCTGTTCAAAGAACTCCTGGTATGGACATTACCTTCCCTGATGCAGATTGAAACTTCATCAGGAACTTAGAGGCACTGAGAAAATGGGGGAACATTTCTCAGTTACATGGTCAATATGTGGCAGAGACAGGAATTGAACCCAGTTCTTCCTGGCTCTGAGGCAGACTCTCTGTACATATCCCATGCTGCCTCTTACATGGACATGCATTGTAATGAGCATTTGATGAGGAAGCTAGTACCAGCAACTTGGGAAAATCAGAAAAGAAGCCTTCCTGAAAGAGGTGCCCCATGAGCTAGACTTGAAGGAAGCCAATGATAATAGGAGTTGGAGAGGAGGAAGCTGAACATCTCATCATGAAAGCTAGATTATCCAAAGGCACAGAAAGGAGCAATGAGAGGAGGTAGCATGTGTGTGCGGAGAACAGCAAGTCATCCAGTTTGACTGAAAGAGCACACATTGAATTGAAACCCAGAATACAGGTCATGAAGACCTTCACATTCTGGACCAAGTTTGCATTGTATCCTGCAGGTAACAGACAGTCACTGAAGATTTTTAAGCAAGGGAGTTAACATGGTCAGACCTACACTCTAAGAAGATTACTTTGACAGTTCTGTGAAAGACTAGAAAGGGGAGAGGCTGGAAACAAGAAGATGGATTATGAGGTTTTCTCAGTATTTCAGGCAAGGAATGATGAAGACATGAACTGGGACAGTGACAATTTGAGTAGAAAGAAGGATGTGGGTGCAAGATATGTTTGTGGACATACAACAGGCAAGACTTGACAAAGGACTACATGTGGGGGAAAGGGGGTAGGAAGGGAGGAGTATCAGGGATGACCCTGAGCTGGTGAAACTGGGTGACTGGAAAGATGGTGGTATCCTTGACAGAGCTAGGCAAGGTTAGAGGATCTCCAAATTTGGACAAAAGAAAGAGATTTTTTTTTCATCTGAAACATCTCAATTTTGAAATGCCAATGAGACATCCAATATGCCAAGCAGATGTTTGACAATATGAGAATGGAGTTCTGGAAAGAAAATTAGTGCTGGATATATAAATTTGTCACCTCTGCAAAGAGGTAACAAACTGAATCTATGGTAATGGATGAGACCCTCAACATTACTAAATGTAGAAAGAGTACAGTATAGGGCCTTCAAAGACACTCACAATTAAGGGTAGGAGATAAATAATATTCCAAAAAAGTCAAATGACACAGAGTGGTCAAGTGTTTAATAGAGAACCAGGAGAAAAAAAGGGACATGGAATGCCAAGAGGGGAGAGATAAACTAGGAGTAAGGGGTAGTTGGCAGTGATAAAAGCTGCAGAAAAGTCCAGAAGGATAACTGGGGAAAGGCCACTGGATTTAGCCACTAAGAGATGGTGGATAACCTCAGAGAGAGCAATTAAAGTCAGGTGGCAAAGTTGGAAGCCAAATTACAAAAAGTCAAGAAGAAGGTGGGAGGGAAGGAAGATGTAGACATTTTTTGCTTGCTTTACCATGCCTAGGAGGAGTGATACAAAGGTGATAGCTTAAGTAGAGCAAGGTCAAGTGAAGAAGGCTTTTGAGGCTAGAGGAGGACAGAACCTGAAGGACAAAGATTCGAAGATAGAGAAGAAAGTGTTGTTGAAATGCATGAATCCAGAGTCAAGACAATGAAGAGAAGAGAACCCACAAGTTCAATGGACTAGAAGAACAGACTGGGAGGATGAGAGATGGGAGGCAATACTTCCATCCTTATACGCACTACTCCACATACTCTCAGCTCCAGTAGAACTGTGATACTCAACATTTTTCAGAACTCTTTGGACTTCTGTGACTCAGTTCAAGTGACTGAAATGTCCTTCTCCCATCCCAATTACCCTCTCCCTTATATTTGTACACTGTCTTCTCCAGGCATTGTCTGATACCCTGAGGAGGCCTATCTTTGAAACTCTCATCAAACCTTGTCTCTCTTCTCCAGTGTGTTGCTCATGATCGCAATCACATGACAGTGATTTACATTCATGGATTTTCTTCCCTACTAGACCATATGCTCTTCCAAAGAAGCACCATCTTACTCATCATCTTCCTCTCCTCCATAACCCTAAACTCATACAACTTCCTTGGTAATAGGGACTGTTTCACACTAGCCTTGCAGACTTACATTATCTTCACCTAGGACAGCGCCTGGCACATAGCAGATGCCTAATAAATGCTTACTTCCTTCCTTCCTATCACCTAAGTGTCAGGCACTATTTTAGATATTAGGAACCCCAAGACACTAATGAAACAGTCTCTTCTCTCAAGGAGCTATTAATGAATTAAAAAGATTTTATTTAGTACCTGTGATGTGCCAGGTACCGTACTATATGCTGGCAACACGGAGTCAAATTTGAAACAATTCCTGCCCTCAAGGAGTTTAGAGTCTGTTGGTATTCATTCTGTTTCTTGTATTCAATGTAATTCAGACTTGCCAACACAAAATCTTAAAAGGGGTGACCTCCCTTTATGATTTATGATTATCTTCTAAATTATATTCATTATGGTTCAAACTAATTTACAAATTAGCATCTGTAGAGATTTCTAGGAACTGAGTACCAGAATTTTGGGAAAGGATCCAAGAGTTGAATTTGGGAGTTTGACTGTGTCTGAATTTTATATTCATTCTACCATTAGTCTGCAATGCCGTAATCTTAGAATCAGGACCTTCCTTCTCTCTGGGAGCCTTCAGTGTTCTCTGAAGAGAATAAAAGGATACTTGAAAAGGGAACCTGATCCATGCTTCCCTCCAGATGAGTGCTGGGAGGCTATGTAGACTTCTTTGCATAAAGAGTCTCCATTGCATCTGAGTAACAAGATTTCACTCCTTGCTCATCTGGACCTTGACAGTCACTTCTTTACTGATGACACTTCTTATCTTCCTCCAAAACATACTTCACTTGAATTGTAAAGAAGGTGTCTAGTAGCCAAAGAAATCAGAATGGACTCATCTCAGAGTTTATACTGAAAATGCCCTTATCGTCATTCACACAGAGGCACATCTGAGATGACCAAAACATTCATCTAGAAGGCTCTAGGATGGGGACAACCTTAGAGGTCACCTAATCCAATAACAACAACAACAATAATAATAATAATAACTCACATTCATGTAGAGCTTTGAGATTTGATTAGTGCTTTGTGAACATTTTCTCACAATAACACATTGAGACAGGTGCCATTACCCCTTTCTTTTCACAATAATGGAATTGGAGCTCAAAGAGATCTGACCTTACCTAAACTCCCACAGATAGTGAATGTCAGAAGTAGGCCTCAAAGCCTACTTCTTAACTCTAAGACAATGGACCATCTTCACATGCCATCCAGTCATCTGCCAAGGTCATCTTACAGTATCTGTCTGCCACTACTGCCCTGCTCCTCCCCTCCTAGCAGGACCTCCCAAATCCATGCACTTATAGAAATTAGTCTACTTATCTTTGGAATTTCTGAAACACTTATCCTAAGGCCCCGCCATCTTGATTGGTGACTATAAGCACAGTAGCCCACTTAAACTCTTCTACCTAGATGAACCCTAGTCTCAGCCCATGCTTCACATTCATATCCAACCTAATCATCTGGTCATCTTTCCGGCATCCATGCAACACCCTCCCCTTTCTACCTCTTGCTCTGTACACAATCAATGGCCTATAGCTTACAGAAATGTCATATCAATTGCTGCATCTTATGGATTAACTCATTCTCCAGTGCCTTCCGAGATGAAAATGATCCCAGCTCCCTTTAATGGTCACCACTATCTCCTCTATTCTAATGTAAGTTCTTTGAAGACAAGGGCTATTTTTTTTCTTTTGTGATTGTATCCCCAGAACTTAGCACAGTGCCAGGCACATAGCTGCTTACCAATGCTTAGTTATTCATTTATTCCACTATACATTCTTCCACCCATTAGAGAAATGCTAATAGAACATAGAGTCAGAGATGGAAGAGGCATGAGAGGTCATAGGAGTCATCCCTTTTGCTTTACAGCCAAGGAATTTAAAGCCCAGAAAGCTAAGTCATCTGTCCATGATCACACAGTTGTAAATTATACAGAGTGGTGATTCGAACCCAAATCCTCTAATCACAGGTCCTGTGTTCATGCTGCGGGACCATGATGCCTCTCTCATATGTTGTGTAAGACAGTCAGTACAAATTCTTTTCCACTCATTTTACAACTGAGACTGACACAGAAATAGATTACAGGTCTTTGGACTCCAAGGGAGAAGCCCTTCCTTCTGCACTGGAGAGTTAGCATGGAAAAGGAAGCACTGAGGAAAGGGTGGAAGAGTGAGGGGAGGTCCTGTTATTTCCATGATATGGCCTTGGTCCCTGCTTCAAAAGGCACAACTGACCACCATTTCAAACCCTGAAGCATTCCCCTCTTTAGGGAGTTAAGAATGATCAATTGGGAAAGGCATCAGGCTAACAGAGGACTGGGTCTGGGATTTTAGCCAAATTGGTGGTGTTGTGATGACAAGCTGACAGCAGAGGGAGCTCTGATATTAATATCTTTAAAAACTGCTCCCTCTCTCAGATCAGCTCAAATAGAAGAGTCATGGTTTATGAGGCACATATGGGCAGCTGGGATACTTTTGTAATATTCTGTGATTCAGGCTGCCTTTGCTTTTTCTAACATGACTTCTGGGATCCAGAATCATAGGGCCCCAGACCTATCTGTTTGATCCAGCTCTAGGAAGAACGATTCCTAAACCACCCACAGCAAGGTGTGGTTACATCCTTTGTCTTTTTTAAAGAATCTATAAGCCCAGGTGCCCTCACAACTGTAATCAGACTGTTATGTGCAGTACAATAAGGAGCAAGGCAGAACAGAAAGATGGATTCTGAGCATGAATTTTGGAGTCAGAGAATGGATTCAAATCCTTCCTCTGAGACTTAGGATCTAGCAGAGCTTGTGCAAATCATTTAAATACCTGGGCTTCTGTTTCGTCAGCTGTAAAAGAAAGGGGTAGAACTAGCTAAGAGACCTTGAAAATCTCTTCCAATTCTTGATCTATGATTCTACAATCAAGATCCAGGAAAACCTGGGTTCAAGTTCTGCCCACAGACTGCATGACTCTGGACAAGTCTCAGCGATTCTGGAAGTAAACTTTGGCTAGAAATTGCAAAACAAGTGTCAAACTGCATTGGTGAAAGGTGCTTTCTCATAAAAACGGAAGCATCCAGTACCCTGAAGGAGAGAAGCAAGGGAATCAAACCATCCACCACCTTGATCTTTGTAAGCATTTAAAGCTTGTTTATTCATTCATCCCCACCCCCCTTACTGCTCTCTCCTTATATTATATGTGTTAATCTTTTTACTTTTTTGTATCCCATGAGTTCCTTGAGGTCATGGACTGATTTGATCAGTGGCAAAGATGACACATCTCTACCTCTTGGAATCCATGTATCCTTTCAAGACTCAACTCAAATGCCATCTTTTTCATGAAGACTTTCCCTGTCTGCCTCCCAATACTGACACCTCCCAGATGCTGGTGCCTTCTCCTCTACCTCTACCTGTCCCTATAAATAGGTATATCCTTACAGATGCCCATGCTGTCTCCACCATTCGAATGTAAGCTCCTTGAGGGCAGGAATTGTTAAGCTTTGTCTGTCTATCTCCAGTTTCAACAAAACACCCAGCACAAATGTTTAATGAATGCTTCAAAGTTGATCAGTGTGAAAATCAGTTAAAGTTTACCCAGGCTACCTCCCAGGTCTCGAATACACTTCCCCAACACCTCTTCAAGCTCCTGTTCACTATCCACTTCCTCTTGAGGTCTTTCCTGAGAAGTCCCCATCCCCACCCTCAGTTATAAATGTTCTCTCCCTCTGCAAATCACTTGCATAACTTTGCATAGACTTTGCATTTTCTTAGCCCTGAATATGTTCTTTTTTTCTTAGAAGAATGCAAGCTTCTTGAGGGCAGGCTTTATTTTATTTTTACCTTTATATCCATAGTACCCAGAGGCACATTGCCTTGAGCATAGACACTTAGTAAAGACTTGTGGCAGTGATTTGAAGTGAAATGAATGTCATTGAACTGAATTAGATTGTATTGGATTGAATTGAATGACTGGGTAACATTTTACTAGTTAAAATGCAATAGATTGCATTGGACTGGATGGCATTGGACTGGGTCATGTTGGACTGGGTTGCACTGGAATGAGTTGTTTTGGACTGAGTTGCAGTGGAATGGATTGCTTTGGACTAGATTGCACTGGGATAGATTAGATTGTACTGGATTGCATTGTATAGGATTATGTTTTATTGAATTCCATTGCATTGGATTCCATTGGGTTATACAGTATTATACTGGATTCCATTGGATCAGATTCCATATGGTTACATTGCACCGAATTGCATTGGGTTACACTGGATTTTGCTTGTAGTACCCTGGATGACTTGGAAAACAATGGACATATTCTAGCCTCGGCAAATAATTAATAAAAGTTTTACCTAGGTGCCAGTCATGGACCTTTTTGTCTTGGTCTCATGTCACTAGGGTAGGCTAACCATTGCTAAGCCACGGGGACCCTACAGGAGGCCTATTGGAACCAAAAATAAATCTCCAATACAGAGTTCATCTAAGGACAAAGTGAAGAGAAAGGATAGAAAGTTCTCCTGAATAATAAGAAAAAGTATTCCTTTGAATTAAATATTTTTGAACCACAAAATCCAACAAACTATAACTCAATACCATCTATAAAAGGTCAGGAGCTTAGTAAAACTTCATTACTTATTTGTCCCTTGGAAAGTTCCCAAATCTGTTCACACAAAGAGGGCTCTTCAGTTATGTCTTCATGTCATCGTGATGTGTTTAGGTCAACAATGTTCAGTAAATGTTCCAGCATGGGGTAGAACTTATTCCTTCTTCAAATTTTCCATTTCATAAAAGAAATGCCATGGTTATTATATGGTAATTCCCCAAGGACTAAAATCACCATCTCCACTGACCTCAGTATGTATGTGCAGCATGCAAGACTTTCCCAGACAAGTGTGTCATACCTGAGAGGAGAATGAGAGTACGGAGAAGCAGTAAAAGGTCAGCAGAGATTCCTTCTCCACAAGTTGAATTTTATAACTGCAAAAAAAGTGGAGTCTTGATATATCTATGACATTTTAACATCTAGAACTTTCCAACAGTCATTCTCCCTACTTGGAACACTAAGTAAGTCTTATTCTTCCTATCCGATAGTAAGATATGAATAGCATGATCCTTTGAAAACCACAGGACAGCCCTAGTGAATGCAATTATAACTGCATCTTAAATAGCATTTTAATAACCAGGGCAGGGATATTCAGCCATGTTCAGGACAGGCTGTCACATCTAAGTACTCCAAAAGTTAGCAAGAGAGATAAATAGCTCTGCTAGGTTAGTGTCAGAACATATCTCGAGTCCAGGTTGAGTTGTGGTCATTGTAAGTTAAGGAGGTGACAATTGGGAAAGTATATAAAGGAGAGGACAAGGTGGGTGAGATGTCAGTATCATGGCAGGGATGTATAAACCTAGAGAAGAGAAGACTTGTGGTGGACATGCCAGCCATCATGGAAGAGGGCATAGACTTTTGCTGGTCCCCGGAAGGCAGAGCTAAGAGTAGTATGTGAAGCTGTAAAGATACATAATGTAGACTTGTAAGGGGAGAAAAAACTTTCTACTAGAACTGTCTCAAAGTAGGATTTATTACTTTGAGTGGCACTGCTTTCCCCATTGGAGGTCTTTTTTTTTCTTCAACAAAACATGGTGAGCATTTCTCCTTAACTGGAGAAAGACCACTCTTCCATGGGGTGGTATGTGTTGGGGTGTGTGTGTGTGTGTGTGTTTTAAAGATAGGGAGATTAGAGTGGTTTTGTGGATGTTCAGAGAAGTTCAGGTATAGGGTGGCTTCCATTTCCATTTGTGAACCATGTAAACATTATGTTAAGAAGCACTTTCCCTTCACCAGTGATAAGAACACTCTTTGGTCTAATCATGACTTTGGAAGATGGTTGTGAGTTTCCCTCTAAGGACATTGGCTTCTTTTAAAGAGGTTCTAGGAACCAAGATGATAGAGAGAAGTCAGGAAGTTGCCTGAGCCCTCCCCAGTTTCCCACAGAAACAATGATAAATCAAGCTTCTAAGAGAATTCTGGTGTACCAAAATCCAAAAAAAGATAGAGTGAAATAGTTTTCCTGCCAAGATAACTTAGAAAGAAATCAGGAAAAATCTGTCTCATTTGGGTAAAAGGGGAGCAGAGCACAGTGCTGGTAGTGTCCAGGAAACCGAATGGGAGTCCTTAGCCACAGCACAGATCAGCACCCAAGGCCCCATGATCCAGGCTCAGCAGGCAAGTGGTACAGCAGGCTGCCCGTGAGGCCTCCAGGCCCAGTGCAGCAGGCAAACCCAGGGCACAATAGATGTGACTAGGCTGGGCTATCATAGCAAAGTGAGCAAGCTATCAGCCCCAGGGGCCCATTGCAGAAATCAGTGACCAGGACCCCAGTCCCCAGCCTCCAGTTTAAGAAGTTTGGGACAGGGCTCCTTGCATCCCAGAAGCAGAGCTCATCTTTAAAAATGTGAGCAAATGAACAAAAAGAGCCCTGACCATAGAAAATTGCTATGGTGACAGGGAAGTTCAAAACACAAACTCAGAAGAAGACAACAGTGTCAAAATGTCTACATGGGAAGCCTCAAAGGGGAATATCAATCAGTCTCAAGCTTACAAAGTCCTCTTGGAAGAGCTCAAAAAAGATTTTAAAAATCAAGTAAGAGAGGTAGAAAAAATGGGAAAGACATGAATTATGCTAGAAAATTTTGAAAAAAGTCAACAGCTTGGAAAAGGAAACACAAAAATTGACTGAAGAAAACAACTCCTTAAAAATAGGGGAAAAATCCACTGAAGAAAACAACTCCTTTAAAAGTAGAATTGGCCAAATGGAAAATGAGATACAAAAGCTAACTTCAGAAAAAAAATCCCTAAAAATTAAAATTGGGCAAGTAGAAGTTAATGACTCTATGAGAAATCAAGAATCAGGCAAACAAGATCTAAAGAATGAAAAGCAAATATAAGAAATGTAAAACACTTCATTGGGGAAAAAGTGACCTGGAAAATAGATCTAGGAGAGATAATTTAAGCATTATTGAAATCCATGATATTGAAATCTATTATTAAAAAGACAGTCTGGACCACATCTTTTAAGAAATTGTCAAGGAAAACTGCCCTGATATCCTAGAACCAGGCAGTAAAATAGTCATTGAAAAAATTCACTGATCACCTCCTGAATGAGATCCCAAAATGAAATCTCCAAGGAATATTAGAGCCAAATACAGAACTATCAGATCAAGGAGAAAATACTGAAAGAAGTCAGAAAGAAACAATTCAAATATTAAGGAGCCAGTCAGGATTACACAAGATTTAGCAGTTTCTATATTAAACAATTGGAGGGCTTAGAATATGGTATTCTGGAAGGCAAAGGAGATGGAATTACAACCAAGAATCAACTACCCAGGAAAAGTGAGCATAATCTTCCATGGTAGAAAATGGGCATTCAGTGAAAAAGAAGACTTTCCAAAGTTCCTGATGAGAGTTATACAAGAGAATTATGAAAAGAAGTCAATACTTACAAAAGGAAGTGCAAAAGCTAACCAAGGAAAATAACTCCTTAAAAATAGAATTGGCCAAATGGAACAGGAGGGACAAAAATTAGGTACCAGAAGTACCAAAGGTAAACAGAAAATGTGATCATCAAATACAAGACTCAAGAGAAGCATGAAAAGGTAATTAGGAAAGAAAAAAAACATGAAAAAATCATGGCATTCCATAAGATTAAACTGCTTACCCCTACATGGGAAGATGATACTTGCAATTGTTAAGAACTTTATTTCCATTAGGGCAATTAGAAGGTGTATACTTAGTAAGTTGATTTTGATGAAATTATTTTAAAAAATTACTAAGGGATAGAAAAAAAGGATTGTACTGGGAGAAGAGAAAAGGGGAGGCAGAGTGTAACATAAAGAGGGAAAGAAGATCTATTACTCTTAGGGAAAGAAGGGAGAGGTGAGCATTGCTTGAACTTTCATCAAATTTGTCTCAAAGATGGAAGGACATATGCACTCATTAGGCAAAAAAAATCTATCTTGCCCTATAGGGAGAAAAGGGGGGCAGCAATGACAGAATGGAGGGCAGATTGAAGGAGGCAGTGGTCAGAAGCAAGACACTGGTGAGGAGGGATAGGCTGAAAGGAGAGAGAGAGAGAGAGAGAGAGAGAGAGAGAGAGAGAGAGAGAGAGAGAGAAAGAAAGAAGGAGGGAGGCAGGGAGGGAGAGACAGACAGAGACAGAGAAGGATGGAGGGAGGGAGGGAAGGAGAGAGAAAGAAGTATAAACAGGGGAAAATAGGATGGAAGGAAATACACAGTAATCCTAACTGTGAATGTGAATGGGATGAATTCTCCCCCAAAATGGAAGCAGAGTAGATTATATATTAACAAGAAATCACAGCAGCAATAGATAGAGAAATTCTATTTAAAATAACTGTAGATAATATAAAATATTTGGAAGTCTACTTGTCAAGACAAAATCAGGAGCTACATGAACACAATTACAAAATACTTTTTACACAAAAGGATTCGGATCAAACAAATGGAAAAATATCAATTTGTCATGAGCATATTGAGCTAATATAATAAAAATGGCAATTCTCCCTAAATTGAATTACTTATTCAGTGTGTATCAATCAAACTACCCCAAAATTATTTTATAGAGCTAAAAATAACAACAAAATTCATCTGGAAGGACAAAAGGTCAAGAATATCAAAGAAATTAATGAAAAAAATACAAATGATGATGGCCTGGCTGTGCCAGATTGAAAACTGCATTAAAAAGCAGAAATTATGGAAACTCTTTGGTACTGGCTAAGAAATACAGTGGTGGATCAGTGGAATAGGTTAAGTACACAAGACACAGTAGTCAATGACTATAGTAATTTACTATTTGATAAATCCAAAGACTCCATCTTCTGGGATAAGAACTAGCTATTTGACAAAAACTTCAGGGAAAACTAGAAAATAGTATGGCAGAAACTAATCATAAACCGAAATCTCACATCATATACCAAGATAAGGTTAAAATCGGTATATAATTTAGAAATAAAGGCTGATACCATAAGCAAATTAGGAGAGCAAGGAATAGTTAACCTGTCAGATCTATGGAGAAGGAAGAATTTATGGCCAGATAAGAGACAGAGAATATTAAGAAATGCAAAATGGATAGTTTTTATCACATTAAATTAAAACTTTTTTTCAGAAACAAAACCACTGCAACCAAGATTACAAAGAAAGCAGAAAGATGGGAAACAATTTTTACAGCATGTTTCTGATAGGTCTCATTTCTCAAATATATAGAGAACTGAGTCAAATTTATAAGAATACAAGTCATTCCCCAATTGATAAATGGTCAAAGGACATGAAAAGTTCATTTTCCGATGAAGAAATTGCAACTATCTACAGTCATATGAAAAAAATGCTCTGAATCACTATTGATTAGAGAAATGCAAGTTAAAACAACTGTGAGGTACCACCTCACACCTATCAAACTGGCTAATATGACATAAAAGATAAATAATAAATGTTGGAGAAGATGTTGTAAAATTGGGTCACTAATGCATTGTTGATGGAGTTGTGAACTGATCCTACCATTTTGGAGTGCAGTTTGGAACTATGCCCAAAGAGCAAACTGTGCATACTCTTTGATCCACAACTCTGCTGGTACTGTATACCAAAGAGAACTTTTGGGAAAAAGACTCATATGTAAAAAACAATTATAGCAGTTCTTTAGGTGGTGGCAAAGAAGTGGAAATTGAGGGGATGTCCATTAATTGGGGAATGGCTGAACAAGTTGTGGCATATGAATGTAATGGGATATTATTGTGCTATAAGAAATGATGAGCAGGCAGATTTCAGAAAAACCTGGAAAGACTTACATGAATTGATTTAAAATGAAGTGAGCAGAACCAAGAGAACATTGTACACAGTAACAGCAAAATTGTGCAATGGGTCAACTGTGATTGACTTAGCACTTCTCATCAGTACAATGATCCAAGACAATTCCAAAAGACCCATGATGGAAAATGCTATCCACACCCAGAGAAAGAACTATGGAGTCCGAATGCAGATCAAAGCACACTATTTTCACTTTTTTGTTGTTTTTTTCATGGCTTTTCCCTTTTGTTCTATTTCTTCTTTCCCAACATAACTAAAGAAATATGTTTCCATGATTGCACATGTATAACCTATATCAGATTGCTTGCCATCTTGGGTAGGGGGCATGGGAGGGAGGGAGAAAATATTTGGAACTCAGAATTCTATTTTAAAAAATGAATATTGAAAACTATCATTGCATGTAATTGGATACTATTTTTTAAAAAAAAAGTATGTAAAGAGCTATTAAAGAGAAAGTAAAACTTGTCTGGTTTGAACCAAGAAGACTGAAACAGGTGTTGTTGGGAAGGAAGGGGAAAAAACAGGAAGAAGGAAGTTGCAGAGACATTTTGGCTTGATCCAGGGAAAAACTTCCTAATAAAATTTTGGTTGCCAAAAATAAAAATAAAAAAAGAGATTCTAAGAGTGTCATAAATGGTGGATCATTTATTTAGTGTGTCTCAGAAAAACATATCCATCAACTCATTCTCTCTCAGGTGCTTCTTTGAAAACAGGAATTTAAATCCTCCGAAGCATACAAAATTAAATTCTGTAATGATTACTTTGGGGAATTTTTCCTAAAGCCAAAGCATATTGGCCTATTTACTATATCCTGACCTTGGTATGCCATACTCCATCACTGAAGGCTGCATCCCCCATGCCTGAAATGTTCTTCCTCTTCACCCACGTCTGTTAATATGCCTTACCTCCCTTCATAACTCAAGTACTCCCAGGAGGTCCAATCTGATTCTCCTAGTTGTTCTTGACTCCCCAGATTTCCTTGGCATTGAAACAATGCGTCCCACTCTATAGCTGTCCTGTGCAGCCGGGGGCTTTGAGCCTGCGGAGAGAAAGGTAAAATGTGAGAACCCTATGAGCGCATGCCTGTGGTTGGGCATGCTCTTTTTGCACTTTTATTTTTCTTATTGTTAGCTACTCATTTGATGACTATACACAACTTGTATGAACCCACATGCTATGGTGGCTGACTAATGTTCAATATATTTCATGTAAATAACATTCAGAAAGATCCTGAATGCATCTGATGCTTTGTAATTGGGATGATGACCAGTTCTATTCTATACTAATAACTCATGTTATGGATGCTCACAAATGTGCATGTGTACCTTGTGAATTTAGACCCCTGTAAACCTGAACATTTCACTGAAGGGAGTATGACAGCCTGTCCTCATTACATAGCTACCTCTCCCACCCACGTCACAGAGTAGCAGGAAAATTAATATCTAAGAAGCAAGAGAGAGGGATGTCAGGGTTCCATGACAGTGGTAAAGTTTCTTTCAGGGCTGGCTATAAGTTGGCTTGTTCTGCCTTGTGATGGGCTAATCAATGTCAGCATTGCTCAGATGTCCCTCCCAATGACCATAAGGCCAAGACATTCACGCTTGTAAGTTCCATTTCCCTCTGGGTCCCACATTGCACAGCCTTGGCTGAGCTGGGACCACAAGCACAGAGTTTCTGTGTCTTCAGTGGATGACTGGCCCTTTTGAGTCACCTCGAGGTGTTGGGAGAAAGGACTAGAGGGACAGCTTCAGGAAATGGGGCTGTACATTTTCAATGAAGTCAGACCATTGGATGTGACCTTCCAGATAAGGCCATCCATGAATGTTCCTCTAAACCTCATTGGAAAAGGGAAGAAAGAGGACAGGCTTTGGATACTGGATCACTGCCAACAAAACTCTAGTCCCTGTCCCAGGTGTCACAGAAGCCTTGGGATTTCATGGAGTCCTTACAAAAGTGTCAGATGAGTGTCAGCGAAGGCTTAACACCCTTGTTCTTTATTAAGCTGCATTGGAACTTAAACAAAGAGACGTTTTTGTTAGAATAGACACAGGGAGCCCAAAATTCAGTGTGGGCAGAAGTTAGAGGAGGGCAGAGACAACACGAGAAGGATACAATGAGGGCAGGGTCTAGTTAGCCCTGTCAAGGCTATAGCCAACACTGCCAAACCAGTCAGGAACTTGGAGTGCTCCAATGCAATCCAATCTAAGCAGTGCCATGACAGATGAGGAATAGTAGGGTTTTTTTTCATTTATTTTGGTTTTGGTTTTTTAAAGGAATAAGGGTGTGACCCCAGATGTATCTAAGTGGTTGATTACCTCTGATGTCACAGGCAGTTGCATGCTGGCCTGGACGGGCATGGAACTTGGCCATATCTGGCATAGACATTTCCTGATAATGATAGGAAGGAAAGGAAGGGAGCCAGGAGCAGCAGCAAAGGCACTGAATGTCAAGTTTCAATCCCAACTGTGCCATGTCAGGTAATCATCAAACACTTTAGACCCTACTGTGTGCCAGGCTCTACGCTAAGCTCTGAAGATACCAAAAAGGCAAAGCCTGAGCTAGCCTAGAGGAATTTCCAATAAGGAAGATAACACGCAAATAACTAAGTTTATATGTGATATGCGATAATAACTGCTCCCATTTATACAGCTCTTTGAGGGTTTAAAAACCCTTTGTATACATTATCTAACCTGGGTTAGAAGCCTCTTTCTGCCCCTTGCTAGCTAGATAACCTTGGGCTACTCCCTTAGCTGATCTGGGCCTCAGTTTACTCATCTATAAAATGGAGAGTTCGTACTAGACGATGTCTGGATCTCTTGCAGCTCCTAATCTAAGTTTCTGTCAAGTCTCCAGAGATTATGGGACTATTATAAGCAGATAAAGATCCTGAAAGGACTTAATGGGGAGGTTGATCTAGGAGCTCTCTAAGCCAGGTTAAGTGAGAATGATTCATTTTCTCCTCCCTTCCACTTCCTATCTGTGTTTTCATAAAAATCATACAATCTGGGAACTGGAAGGGACACAAAGATCATATCACCCAAATGTGACTATTCCACCAAATCTTTCTTCAGCATTCCCACCTTCTTATCTGGCCTCCGCTTGAATAACATTAATGATGGAGAACTCACTACTCTTTTCCTTGGGTTTCACTAGAATTATTCAGAAAACTGCTTTCTGGTTGATAACAACATTGACAGTAGTAATAACTAAAATTCATATAGTGCTTACTGTGTGCCTTACATAGCACTTGAAGGCTTTCAAGGCACTTTATGATTATTTATTTTCATCTTCTCAACTCTGGGAGCTAGGTTCCATTTCTATGCCCAGTATATAGTTGAAAAAACTGAAGCAATCGGAGAACAAAGGCTCTCACAGATAGCAAGGGTCTGAGGCTGCATCTGAACCCAGGTCATCTTGACTCCAAGCCCAGCGTTTCTTCCACTGAACCACTTAGCTTCATTCTAGGACCAGGACAAGTGAAGGCAACAAGCATCTCTGTCTCTCTTATTATGTTTCAGGTATTATGCTACAGTGCCCAGGGATACAAAGACAAGCCAGCACAGTCCCTACCCTCCGTGTAGTGACATGTAGTGAGGGGAGACACCATGCAAACACAGAAACAAGATGGATTCAGGGGAACTCAAGTGGCAAGAAGTTCATGGAGCCCCAAAATCTTCTAGGGGGACTGAGTGAAGGACAGAAGAAGGAGAATCCCCAGCACAGTCCCTACCCTCCGTGAGCTCCCAATCTAGTGAGGGGAGACGCCATGCAAACAACTACATAGAAACAAGATGGATGCGGGGTAACTCAAGTGGCAAGAAGTTCATGGAGCCCCAAAATCTTCTAGGGGGACTGAGTGAAAGACAGAGGAAGGAGAATCCCCAGAGGGAGAAGTGGATGGAAGAATCACTGGACTAGATTTCCCTGGGTTTTCTTCACTCAAAATCACAGATGACTGCTGGAAGCTTGTTATCATAGATCACATATATCTTCATTGAGGTTTTTCATATTTTCTGCTTCTAATAAGTCCTCATTATCCACATGCTACATGGCTAAAGAAGGAAGCTTTTGCCACAGACCTGGGAAACAGGGTCTCCTGGGTTAGTATAAAACTGGAGGCTTCTGATGTATGGTTTAAAGTAATGAAGGTGGGCTCTTAGTCAGGAAGTGGAGTCACCCCCTGTGGTGAGGCCATTAACTGGCCCAGAAAGAAACATGGCTATAATTAGAGGAGCATCAGCTATTAGTGACCCCCAGGGGCCAGGCAGCCCAGGCCCAGTGGACCAGTCAGACTGGCTGGCGAGACCCTGGATGCTTCCTCCTTGATCATTCGGGTTCGAAGCAACATAATGAGGGATCAGCTCAAAATGCCCGTGAAAAAGGATCATCCCCTCCAAGAAAATAAAGTATTGAAAAATCGAGAATTAAGTACATTTAAAGGGGAAAGATATGAAAATAGGCTTATGATATCCAATAAAGCAGAAATCAGAGCTGGTAACAGAAGAGAGTCAAGGAATGGCTGGCTATCAAACCATAAGGGGCTGTTGCTACTCCACAGTATTTCAGTTACAGTAATGTCCTCTTTGTATGTTTCTAAAATGTATGCAAGAGAACCCAGAGGATAGCCCAACAAGCACGAGTGACATATGGAAGACCATGGAAGACAAGGGCAGCCACTGGACTCAACCAACCCAATCCATCAATCAATGGGCATTTCTCATGGACCTACTAGGTATTAAGTGGTGGAGACACAAAGAAAGAAATAAAACACTTCCTGCCTCAGAGGAGCTTACACTTAATGAGAGAAATCTCATATACAAGTATATACATATAGAAGATAGATGGATAGATGAATAGATAGATAATATAGATACCATATGTATATAATCATAGTGTGTGTGTACAAAATAAATAGAAAGGAAGTTAATGGTAGAAAGTAGGATGTTACCTCTCTTACTGATAATATCTCTATCTCTATCTATGTCTATGTCAATATATCATCCATATCTGTATCTACAACTATGTATTTCTATATATCCCCATGGCATGCTTCCATAATACTAAAAATGAAACATAGTAAATGCTTAATAAATATTGTCTATCCATTCATCCATCTGTCCCTCTCACTAGCTGACTATCTCTGTATCTATTTTATTTAATTCATAAACATTTATTACACACCTACTGTGTGCTACGTACTACGCTATGTAATTAGGTTACAGAAAAGATATGCTTTCTAGGGAGGAGTGTATAATTCTATCACACACATACACACACATGATAGACTTTGACTCAGTCCAGGGGTTCCTGTGTAACATGAAGAGACTTGTAGATGTGTAATTCACCTTTCTGATCCCTTCTTTCAGACATCCTATAGGTAGAAAAAGTGATAAAGGATTGGTACAAACTGGGGTCTTCCTGACTTCAAGTCCCACACTCACTCTATGCAGATGTGCCTTGGCTCCTCTCCACCATGCCCATAGTAGATAATCAGTACAGGTTGAATTGAAAAGGAATAGAAGCCAGATTCAGAGAAACCTGCATTGTCCTTCAGACTCACAGAATCATCTCCACCAGATTCTCATCCTGTGTATAAGCACAAGTCACTGCTGCCTATTAGCTTTATGGAACTCCCTTCCTACCTTCCCGACAACAAGGATTTCTGAACTTAATTCCAACCACATCTGAACTGGGGGCCCAAATAGCCTCTTTGTGCCTGAATCTAGAGTTGAGTAAAATTTTCAGGGTTGGTCAACCTCCATCTTTATGGTGAGCCATAAGCCAAATGGTCCTTTGGTCTGCCTGAATATGCAAAATAGATGAGAGAAATGGTCGGCCATCCAGTGGTTGGGGGAAACATGGCTGCACAAACTGGGTGATGCACACCCAATAAACCACTGGAGATTTGTTTTCATTTTTGTAAAAATAATCTTAATAGTCACATCAACCTTCTGTTTTACCCTCTCCCTTAAATAACACAGGCCCATCTCCTACTTGCCTTTACTTCTATGCAGTTGAGCTGTTTGCATTTAACTCCAGTCTCATGTTTCTGTTGATTCAATTAAGGAAATCTATTTTCAAAAGCAAGCACCTTAAGATATTTAGACTAAAGCATCCTGTATATCACCAGTCTGATTGTCAATTATAGGAAATTCTTGTATCAGGAAACAGAGATCTACAGTAAACCCACAAAAACATGCAGCCCCTGAACCTCTCCTTTAATGGGTGTGGTTTCCTTCAAGGCAAAGTTGAAATAAACTTGTCAAGCGAAGATATAAAGTCTCCTAATCACCTATGCTTGCTAATACAGTTCGTCCATCGACAATGCTTTCCCAGTCCTCACCCATCACAGAGCGAAAATGTGGATTTGCTACCAATTAGAGTGACCATTTTTCCCCAGGCACAAGCAAAATTTCTCGAAATGATATAACTAAAAACTGAGGAAGGACGAGCTAATACACACTCATAGAAAATAGCAGATGGATTGTGTATGTGCTTAATATAGTGTCACTTTTGAATTATGAAGATTAAAAATGTAGAAGACATGACATATTCAGATTTAGACTCTGATATATTTTGAGAGGACTATATTGAACTCTGGCAACCAGGATTCATTTTGGATTGTCAAGTCAATCTGAGAAGGTTTATAATATTAAAAACTGCTATGAAAAAAAACAAAAAGATTGTTATGGACTGGTAACTCATTTTTAGTCAAATTATAACCAAATTGCTATAGAGTTACTATCACCTATTAGGGTCTGGGTTTGTCATATTAGGAAAGTAAGTGAACAGGGTAAGTTAATTCATGAGCACATCTATAAATAAATAAATGTATATGTATATATATACATATATATGTATTTATGTATATATATATATATATGAATACACACATGCACTTCAGCAAGATTATCGCTTGTTTTGGAGGAAAAAAGAAGCCATTAGGTTGAATCCTAAAGAAAAGGATTTCAATACAGATGATGGCAACATCGCTGAGACTCCACACCCATACTAAAATCTATCTAAGAATAAAAAGTTAAATTGTTGTGGCTACAGTGCTTCTGCCATTGTATTTATATCAGGCCCCAAAATGTCGCAGGTTTCACATTTCTGTTTTTAGATATCCTCAATTGTAGTGCTCACAGTTTGAATTAATGGTTCAGTGGAGGTTCACTTGGGGGAGGGAACAAGCTCCATGGGCTGCTCAAACTGGAGCAGTAGAAGGGCAAAGGCTGGCACATGTGCCCAAAGCTCAGCCACGCACATCAGATTTTGCCTGATGAAATCATGAAACTAGAGATTCTCAAGAGTTAGTAAGGACCTCAAAACACATATAGTCCTTATCTGCTTGGAAAAAAGTCCCCTCTAAAACTTACCTGTCAAATAGTCAAGTCTGTGTTTGAAAAACTTAAGTGAAGGACAGCCTAAGAGTTGAGAGAGAGACAGAGACAGAGAAAGACAGAGACAGAGTAAGTGAGAGAGAGAGAGAGAGACAGAGAGACAGAGAGACAGAGTAAGAAAGAGAGAGAGAGAGAGACAGAGAGACAGAGACAGAGAGACAGAGACAGAGACAGACAGACAGACAGAGACAGAGACAGACAGAGAAAGACAGAGAGGCAGAGAGAGACAGTGGATTGAGTGCCTAGCCTGGAATAGAAAAATCTGAGTTCAATACCAGCCTTAGATAATCGCTATCTGTTTGACCCCGGGAAAGTCACTTAACCACTATTTGCCCCTCAGTTTCCTCATCTATAAAGTGGGGATAATAATAGTACCTACATCCCAGGCTTGCGGTCCTCTTGGCACAGTGCTTGGCACATAGCACATGCTATTTAAATATTAGCTATTAGACAGACAGATAGAAAGTTAGACTGGCCTAATGTCATGTGATTGGGAATGGCTAAAGGTGGAACACAAGTCCCGCACTCACGAAGAGGCAGAGTTCCCATGACACCTGGCAGCAGGTGTCTTAACACAAGTTATTTTGTAATCCATCCATACAATTGAAAATACCTCCTTCCCTAACAGCTTACGTACAGCGTATCAGAAGGCGGTTTCAAATGCAATATTCAGACTCCCACTTAGTGTTACTCAGCGTTGTGAAGAGATTTCAAAACTCCCTGACTTGCTCACCAGTAGGAATTATTTCAGCATTAAGAAGATCTCAGTACCTCGTGCAGGTGAGCCGCAGGAGAGAAGAACCAGTCGATCTCCTTCAAGATAAAAAGCCCATGAACGGAGAATGTCTACAAGGAGAGTGTTTTCTTGGCCTGGAAAAATAAAGGCGATGGATGGTTTCATTTAGTGAAGTCAGCAACAAATTAGAAACTCAAGGCCTTCAAGTTAAACAATCTCACGTTTATTCTATTACTTTAACAATTTACTTGGGCCTGAGGCATCGACCTGAACCGGCTATACTGCATGGGACAAGGCCAATTGGTTTGTTTCATTCATTTTTGTTATTGATGTCAATTACCACACAATTGATTGGACTATGGAAATGAAGATGGATTGTAGAGAAAACCACAACGAACAGTGTGGTAAGTCTGCTAGATGATGTAGAGAACGTGAGTCATGATGAGACTGGGTCATGAAACCTGAGCTTCAGGCTCATTGCAGCCACGAGCAAGTCTCATAAGGGTGAATAATTCACTTTCCATCTTTGAGCCTCACTTTCCTCACCTGTGCAATGGCAGTACCAACACCTACTCTGCCTACCTAAGAGAGTGCTGGGAGGCTCTGCTCTGCATCATTGTCAAGCTTTTCCTAATAGCTGGCTGTGTGCAAGGAGCTTTTTAGGTGCTATGCAAACATTGAAAAAAGTCACTATCCCTGACCTCAAGTAAAATTGGAAATAAACACACACACACATGCATGCACGCACGCACACATGCATACATACACATATATATATAGATATATAAATATATCTGTATACATATACACACACACACACATACACACACAAATGTGTGTGTATGTGTGTGTGTGTGTACTTAGTGGAGTGGATAGAGAGCTGGGCCTGGAGTCAGGAAGACTTGTCTTCCTGAGTTCAAATCTGGCCTCAGACACTGACTAGCTGTGTGACCCTGGGGAAGTCACTTGACCCTGTTTACCTCAGTTTCCTCATCTGTAACATGAGCTAGAGAAGGAAATGACAAACCACTCCAGTATCTTTGCCAAGAAAACCCCAAATGGGGTCACAAAGAGCTGGACATGGCTGAAAATGACTGACCAAGAAATATACATATACATAAATAACCATGATACAAATTAGAATGTGATAAGTACGACAGAGAGTTTCAGAGAAAGTAGGGTGGGAGACGATCAAATGATCAGAAGAGGCAAGATTTTGCTGGAAAGACCCTTAGAGAACATCGAGTCAAAGCCTCTTGTTTCACTGAGGAGGAAGGTAGGTCTTAGAGAAGATAAACAATTTCCCCAAGGCCCCAGAGGCAGAAAGGAGCAGGGTCAGGCCTTAACTGCCAGGTCTTCTGACTCCAATTCCAATGCTCCCCACACCCACCCACCCCCATATCTTTTTAAATGATAAGGCATTAAATGAAAATGAACTTTTTGGATAAAATTTCCCTGTCTCACTGATTTTTTTCAGCCCAATGAAAGCCTTTGCATTTGGGGCTGATTTCATTGCTGCAAAATTTGGACCTTCTATGACATGGGTATTTTGCTGGAAGCCCAATTCACCAACTCCTGGTGAAGTATTCTAGGCGGTTTCCTCACCAGTCATTCCAGCATCTTCATCACCATCATAAGGAATATTTCTGTCGGGTTCTAAAGTTTGCAAAGTGCTCTGGTGGCACAGTGGATAGAGTTCTGGATGTGAAGTCATGAAGACCTGAGTTCAAATATGACCTCAGATACTTACTAGCTGTGTGACCCTAAGCAAGTCACTTAACTCTGCTTGGTTTCCTCATCTGTAAAAATGAGCTGGAGAAGCAAATGGCAAATGGCGCTCCAGGATTTCTGCTGGTTTAGTCATTTCTCAGTCGTGTCTGACTCTTTGGGTTACAAAGAGTGGGACATGGCTAAAAAAAATTTGAATGACCACAACAATTACAAATATTTTCTCATTTGGGCCTCATAACAACCCCAGGAAGTAGGGGCTATTATTATGTCCACTTAACCAATGTGGAAACTGAGACAAACAGGGTCAAGTGACTTGCCCAGGGTCACAGACCTGGCCAGATTTGAACTCAGGTCTTCCTGACTTTATTTCCAGCACTCTTTCCACTCCATCCAACCTACACAGATGACATCACAGATCCATTCCAAGATCATAGCTTTGGAGTTCAAAAGGACCTCAAGGAGTCCAAACCCCACCTTGCTGTACAGATGAGGAGCCTGAGGTCCAGGAGGTTAAATGCTTTGCCCAAGTTTACAAGTGTATGAAGTGCCAAAGAAGGGATTTGAACTCAGATCCTCTTTTCCAGAAGATGCAATTCTTGACACAGAATCTTTTGTTTGTAAACCAAAACCATGGCTATATTAGAAGTAAAATAAGATTTCCTGTTCATAGATACCAACTCTCTGACAAAATTAATATTCATCCAGAAAAATATATGAAAATATCAGCTTTCCAGCAGAAACAAGTAAAACCATTTGAATCCATATTATGGCAATAAAAACCATCTGTTGTCCATTGTTTGGTATCATTCAGACAAACCAACTGGTTCTTTAATTTTTTGTTTGTTTGTTTTTCTCTCTCAGTCACTTACAGAGTCAGCTTTCATGGGATTTAGAGCTGAAGTGGGCAGAGGGGCCAGAGTACCAACCTTTACTTTTAAGTGAAGTAAACTGAGTCTCAGGAAAGTGAGATTGTCTGGTCTAGGTCTCCCAGGGAGTAAAAGATCAGAAGCAGGGTTGGAGTGAGTCCTCTGACTCCCAATCAATGTTTCTTCCTCTGTCCAACACTATTAGACCATCAGCGTTGGAGCAACCAGGTGACATAGAGGTAATAGGAAGAGTTCAGTCATCATGGGGACATGGAATGTTAACTCTGGAAGGCAATGTAGTAGTCCCACTGGATGAAATGCATTCCCTCTGAACCTCTACTTGTTAGAATTGTAAATTTCCTTCAAGGCTCAAGTCTGGGGCCACTTCCTCTGGGAACCTTCCCTGTTCTACCTCCTGCTCAGTGAATTCTTTCTCCTTCAAATTAGGTTGTATTTATTTACCTGTGTAAACATGTCCAGTCTCTTTTAAAATGGAAGCTCCTTGGCTGGTACCATTTTTCATTCTTTGTATATTCAGCCCTTAGCACCGTGAGAGTTGACTGCCAGGTAAAAACACATCAGCAGACCACCTAAACTAGGTTAAGGATGACCAAAGGGTTTCAAAGCTGCCATTGAGTTGGGGGGTGTCTACCTCAAGTATGTGAAGACATCCCCCATGAAACAGGCAGAGAAGAACAATGGCCGTGAAGGCAAATGAAGCAGATATTGTGAAGAGCTGAGAACTTGGTCAAACATGGAAGATGCCTAAGTCATCAAATGCACCCCAAATCTTCATCAGTCATCCTGACTTTGGTCCTGCCACTGGACTTAGCTGACTCTGGAAGAGAGAGTGAGGGTGATGACTTTGTGCAACTCTGCCTCACTTAAAAACCCATTCACCAATGAGTCAAGACATCACTCACAACATCATTTCTCCCCTTTGAAAACAAAGGATAAAAACAATTTAGCACAATGTCTTAAACCAAGTAGGCTCCAATGGATTGCTATTTAATTGGGTTGATTCTAGCCTAACACTCTTGTGTTTTTATAGGTGAGGGAACTGAAGCCCACCAAGGTTAACTGACTTGACCAATGTCACAAAACCAGTAGCTGCGACTAGAACACACTTTTCCAGATTCTCAGTCCCAATGTACTTTTAAAATAATAGAATTAAGATACAAAGAGAAATTCCATTCAAAGTTACTGTAGACACTACAAAATATTTGGGAGTCTATTTGTCAAGACAAACCCAGGGCCTATATGAACATAATTATGAAACACTTTTCACGCAAATAAAATCAGATCTAAATAAATGGAAAAATATCAGTTGCTCATGGTTAGGCTGAGCTAATATAATAAAAAATGACAATTTTACCTAAATTAATTTATTTATTCAGTGCCATACCAATCAAACTACCAAAAATTATTTTACAGAGCTGGATAAAATAATAACAAAATTCATCTGGAAGAACAAGAAGTCTAGAATATCTAGGGAATTAATGAAAAGAAATGCTAGGGAAGGTGGCCTAGACACACCAGATATTAAACTGTACTATAAAGCAGCAGTCATCAAAACTACCTGGTACTGGCTAAGAAACAGAGTCATGGATCAGTGGAATAGGATAGGTACACAAGATGCAGTAGTCAACAACTATAGCAATGTACTCTTTGTGATAAACCCAAAGAATCCAGCTTCTGGGCTAAGAATCCACTATTTCACAAAAACTGTTGGGAAAATTGGAAAATGATAGGGCAGAAACTGGGCATAGACCAATATCTTACACCATATACCAAAATAAAGTCAAAATGGGTTCATGATTTAGGAATAAAGGCTGATACTATAAGCAATTTGGGAGAGCAAGGAATAGTTTACCTATCAGATTTATGGAAAAGCAAACAATTCATGACACAAGAGATAGAGAACATTACAAAATGCAAAATGGATAATTTTGATTATGTTAAATTGATATGTTTTTGTATAAAAAAGCCAATGCAACAAAGATAAGGAGGTATGTAGAAAATTGGGAGAAAACCTTTACAACTAGTAAAATATTTCTAAAATATACAGGGAACTGAGTCAAATATATAGGAATACAAGTCATTTCCCAATTGAGAAATGGTCAAAGGATATGAACAGGCAGTTTTCTGAGAAAGAAACTAAAGATATCTATAGGCATATGAAAAAATGCTCGAAATCACTACTGATTAGAGAAAGGCAAATCAAAACAACTCTTAGGTACCACTTCTCCTGTCAGGTTGGCTAAAATGACAAAACAGGAAAATGATAAATGCTGGAGAGGATGTGGGAAAATTGGAACATTGTTACATTGCTGGTGGAGTTGTGAATGGATCCAGCCATTCCAGAGAGCAATTTGGAACTATGCCCAAAGGGCTATAAAAATGTTCATACCCTTTGACCCAGCAATACCACTTCTAGGGTTGTATCCCAAAGAGATTACACAAATGGGAAAAGGACCCATATGTACAAAAAATATTGTAGTGGCTGTTTTTGTACTAGCAAAGAATTGGAAATCAAGGGGATGCCCATCAATTGGGGAATGGCTGAACAAGTTGTGGTATATGAAGGTAATGGAATACTATTGTGCTATAAGAAATGGGGAAGATATGGACTTCATAAAAACCTGGAAAAACCTACACGATATAATGCTGAGTGAGCGGAGCAGAACCAGGAGAACATTATACACAACCACAGATATATGGATTATGTGATGACTAACCCTGATAGACTTTGCTCTCTTCAGGAATACAAGGTTCAAAGATAACTCCAAAGGACTTACGATGGGGAGAGCTATCTACATCCAGAGAAAGAACTATGGAGTCTGAATGCAGATTGAGTCACACTGTATGCTCTCCATTTTTTCCCTTGGTTTTCTTTTTTCTACCTCTCATTTTTTTTTGGTTTTGTTTCTCCTTTCTCATGATTCATTCCGTTGGTCATAATTCTTCTTTACAACTTGACTATTGTGTAAATAAGTTCAATGCAAAGTTATATGTAGAAAATATATGGGATTCCATGCCCACTTGGGGAGGGTTGGGGGAAGGGGGGGAAGAAAATCTGGAGCTCAAAGTTATGTAGAACTGAGTATTGTGAACTAAAGATAAAAAATCTTAATTATAAAAAATAAAATAAATAGTAATAGCATTACACTAATGATGATTTTCCATATATATAACAATAATAAAAATTATAATGTAAACATATATGTACATATACAATATGCAAAGCTCTTTGCAAATATTATTTCATTTGGTCCTCATAACAATCCTTGAGGTAGGGTCCATTATTATTATTATTATTATTAATTATTGTTCCTATTTTATAGTTAAGGAAACTGAGACAGACAGAGGTCAAGTGATTTATTCAGGGTCATCCTGCTCATAAGTGTCTGGGATCAGACTTGAGATGAAGTCTCCCTGACTGTAGGTGCAGTCCCTGGCACATCCTAGGCACTTAATAAATCTTGCTGACTGACTGATTGATTGACTGTCCATTATGCCACTTAGCTGCCTCTAATGTGTTCAGAGAATGATGACCTACAAAGACTCATTAGAATTTCGTGCTTCAACAAAATGGTTTGGGCAAATGTTATCACTTCTCTTGTCTAAGCATGCCCTTTTAGTCCTTTCTCAGCTCCGAGCTGTATATGTGTGTTGGTGGTGGTCGTTGGTTGGTTGGTTGCTCAGTTGGTTTTTTTTCTACTCTTTCCCTCCAGTGACATAGTTCTATGTCCATCACCCCACCACCATTGTATTCTATTCACAGGGGAAAGGGTCTGGACCTTCAAAGATTGCCTGGTTTTTGCTTGAATTTCTTCTATCATAAATCTAGACCCAGAGATGTCTATTTTTCCCCAGTCAATGCCGGTACATTTCACCATCAGATTTTATTTGGAGCCTCATGATGCTTGATTCGAGGTTTACACATTCGATGGATTAACTGATTCACTTTGTAACTCACTTAAAGTGGTATTCTCATCTGATAAAGGTATCTGGGTGTAGTACATCTTGTTAATTATATTGATTAGAGTTGCTGTGTGACACAAACCTCCTATGCATTTATCAAAGAACCTTGTACAATCCTAACGTAAACATAAGAGACTCCACATTGGAGGGAAGCCCATATAGAAAGCTGGCTTTTGCTCCGCTTAGTGATTTTTTTAATACTCTAAGGTAATAATAGTAAACAGAGTGATTGGAAATGAATTTTATTTTTAATTTATGGAATAAAACAAGCATGTCCATAATATAATCTAATAAAAAAGAAGATTGATTGCTCATGAAACTGCAGATCTGCCAGGTACAACTTGCTATCCCTTTTAAATATACAACAAATTTATCATGCAAATTTCTTTTTTTCTTTTTTTTGTTTCTTCCCCCCTCATTCTAGAGATGACCACTATTAGATATATGTAAAATCATTCTTTACATACTTTCTATGAATGCAGAGAATGTGTCCTTTATAATTCATTTGGGTATTTATAATAGACAAAATAACTCATTTGCTCAAAGTCGTTCTTAGAATAATATTTCTGTTACTGTATATAATGTTCCCTTGGTTCTGCCTGTTTCACTCTTGATTATTTCATACAAGTGTTTCCTTGTTTTTCTAAGATCATTGAGCTCATCATTTCTTAGAGCACAGTTGTGTTCCATCACAATAATATAACACAACTTGTTCAGCGATTCCTCAATTGATGGGCATCCCTGTAATTTCAGTTCTTTACCACCACAAAGAGAGCTGCTATAAATATTTTAAAACATAGAGGGTTTTTTTCTTTTTCCCTAATAATCTTTGTGAAGGGTCGTAGTAGTAGTATTGCTGGGTCAAAGGGTATAGGTTTTACATCTTGCTACATGGTTTTAAGTCTTGGAAGATCACAACAGGGATGTCTGACATGTCCCAGAAGGCAGTTAATATACTGATTGATTGATTTCAACTACAATGGGATAGGGATTGGACCTAGAATTTTATTATTATAGGAAACTCCCAGGAGAGGAAACCCTTTCTATCAATATAGGCTGCCAGAAACTTGCCAAGAATAAAACAACTAGTATATGTCTGAAACAAGACTTGAACCTAGTTCTTACCAGCATCCGAGTTCTCTATCCATCCCACCTCTCTACCTTGTAGTGTTATGCTACATGGAATAAAAAGAAAGTTGGTACACGGTCACTGGATGCTTGTAGTTGTGGATAGAGCACTGGACTTAGAACAGGAATGATCTGGGTCCAAACTCGGCCTCTTGCATTTACTGCGTGCATCATCTTGGGTCAGTCTCTTGACTTCCCTGGGCCATGGCTTCCTTACCAGTAAAATGAAAGGGCCAAACTCAGTGACTTCAAAGGTCGCTTCTAGCTCTAACAAAATCGATGATCTTATGACGCTATGACTCATAAAGCAGTGTATTATCCCTGGAAACATAGGCCCCAAACAAGAGAAAAAGGAACTGCTCAGGCATATGTAATTAACTGCTGAAAGATCCGGTTCTAGAATTTAGCTCAATTAAACACCTCCCTTGTATACTATTCAGTCTGATCATCTTCTTTTGAAGTTGAATAATTGAGTCCAAGAGAAGTGAAATGTCTTGTTCCTTGTTACACCCAAGGATATTAACAAAGCTAAGTGTAGAAGCCTGGTCTCTTAACTGCCAGTCCAAGTCTTCACAATGTAAAATAAACACTACAGAAGTCTAGAAAACTAAAATATGCTCTGTAGGGTAAGGGAAAGTTTTATGGAGAGAATGAGGCTTAAACTAGGCTTCAAAGGGAAGAATGGGATGGAGGTTGGGGAGAATGAGGGGGGAGATATTTGAAACATGAATACAAATAAGACCAAGAAGCAATGGATCGAGGATGGAAAAGGACCAATTTAGGTAGGCTTGAACAACTCCTTCACAAATGTGCGTTGGCCAAGATTGTCCCTTGGGTCCATTTCATCTCCAAGATTCTGGGTTTCTGAAAACCATGAACAAAGACAGAGGCAGAAATGAGCAGGTCATGTTTGAGAGACTGCTAGTAAATGGTTCTGGATGTACTGGAGTTTTCTCCTGAAGAAGATTGGGGTGTGAGGCAAGAAAGACATTATAGAATTCACTGGTAAAGGTCTTAAAACTGAACCTTGAGGGCTTAAACTTTTTCATACAAACGATGATTAACTAAGAATGGTTTACGAGCAAGGCATAACAATGAAAATGATGTGTTTTGAGGTAGCGTGATAGTGGATAGAGTACTACAGACAGTCAAGAAGATTTGGGTTCAAATCCCTCCTTTGACACTGACTAGTTACGTGAACAAAGGCAATCCAAGCTTAATTATTACCTGGGGGATTCTCTGGACTTCTGTTTTCTCCTCTGTAAAATGAGGGAGTTGGACTAGAAGACATCTGGTGTCTATAGCTGGAGATGACTTTAGGTCTCTAAGCCTCAAACAGCTCTTTAAGACTGAGAAATTTCAGACAAATTTATGATTTGTCTCAGTGATCAAAATCACAGTTTCTTCTCTTATTGATCAATTTCATAGGTTTGTTGTGAGGATCCTACTTTTCCAATTTTCTAATATGCTACACCCTCCATAACTCTGAGATCCAAGGACACTGGTCTCCTTGATGTTCCTTGAACAAGACACTCCGTACCCTACTCCAGGGATCATTGTCACTGGGTGTCCCTCAAGCCTGGCACTCTCTCCCTCTTCATCTCTTCCTCCTGGCTTCCCTAACCTCCTCCAGGTCCCAGCTAAAATCCCAACTTCTCCAAGAAGCCTTTCCCCACCCCCACCTCCTCAATGCTAGTGTCTTCTCTCAGTGGATTATCTCCAATTTATCCTATTGCTTGTATGTTGTTTGTCTCATTAGAACAGGAGCTCCTTGTCTTTTGCCTTTCTTTGTACACCCAGGATTTAGCAGTGTCTGACACATAGTAGGTGCTTAATAAATGCTTGTTGACTAAGTGGTATTGTATGTAAAGTACTTTACAAAATTTAAAACATTATGTAAATTTCAGGCACAATTACTGAAAAGATGAATGTTATGCATTTTACAGACTGGATTGAGAAAAGAAAGAGTAGAAGGAAGAGACTAGCACAACAAAAGCTAAATCAGCAGCATTCGGGATAGCAAGGGAGAAAAACTGTGAAAGTTTTTTTTTTTATAAAGGAAAATTCATTTTTATATTTTCTCTCTTTTCACCAGTCTGGGTTATGGATTCAATATGATTCCAAATTGTCAGCAGAGTCCTGAAAACGTAAATAAATGATGAAGGGTGAGGACTTCTTTTAGTGGAGATTAAGCCTGATACACTGCAGACCTGACCATCTATCCATTTTGATGTAATATCTCTATAAAATATGCCTTCAGAAAGATAGTGCTGCTAATTTATCATGTTACATTCTAAGTCCAGACAACTGAAATCCATCATTCTGAAGTAAGAAGAAAGCCAAATTCCCAAAATGAACATAGGATAACAGACTTTGTATCAGAAGGGACCTAATGTGATCATTCTACCCAACCCTAACCATTTTACATATTTATAGATGAGAAAACTCAAGTGTAGGGAGGACTTACCCACAGTCATACGGCTAAGAAGTGGCAAAGACGAAGTTTAAAGATTATTCCATTTTATCAAGCTTATAACCCACTCTTGCATGTAAAAATTCTTGGTTTTTTGGCTACTTGCTTTAGCTATGTCTACACACATAAACCAATTTACTGGGGAAGGGGAATGGGATGGAAGAAAGAGTTGAGGTTGAATCAAGCTTATAGATAATTCTTCTGGAAATAACTGAATTTCCTTGTTTGCAAAATGTCTGGCTACGAAACTGAATGGAGCAGTTTATATTTTTTCTTTTCTTCTTCTGTAATGAGAGATTTAAGGTGTCTAGATTTAAATGATCAAATGAAGGCAAAAAATATGTCTAAAAGGCTTATTTGTAGAAACTGGTTTGATCATGAGCCCAGGTTCCTGTTCTTTCTCCTTAGGAGGGGGAAAACACTTTTCATAAATCAGTTACACTTTCATTACTTTGTCTGACAACTTAAGTCAAGTTTTGGAATGGAAAAAGCCAAAGACCTGGCATTCAGTCTCATCTCTATTGCTTATTAGCTGTGGGACTATGGGTAAGGCACGAAATCTCAAGCAAATTCACTGAGGATATGAGTTAGAGAAGAGTTGTAATGTGTATCAAGGGACTGAGTCCCCATCCTGGGAGTTCCCACGCTGATGAAATCACAGGTTATTAAGTAAAATGAGAGAGGAAGAGAAACCAGCTGATCTCCCAAATCTGTTCTAGCCCTAAAATCATATCATTCTTATGGTTTATATGTAAAGTGTTTCCATGATATCACATCAGAGACAATTGGGAAAACCTAAAAATTATTTTCGTGCTATGATCACAGGAAGCTGGAGAGTGTCCACAGAGTGGAAATCAGGGTTGTGGAGGACCTTGGATTAATGCCTAATGATGACTGGCTAATGATTGGAAAGAAGACTGAGAGAATACTTTTTTATTGTTTTCCAAGTATTTCAAAGGTTGTCATGTAGAAAAGAGGTTAACCTTGTTCTGTATGGCTCTGGAAAACAGAAGCAGGAGCAATAGTTTAGGTTGTAGAAGGGCAAAAGTAGGCTTGGCATCAGGAAAAATTTCCTATGAAGTAGAGTTACCCAAAAGGGAAATGGGTTGCCTTGGGATCTGATGGCTTTCCCGTCACTGGAGTTCTTAACACAAAGGCTCCCTGGCCACTTGTAGAAAAATTATTTTTCAAGGATAGCTTATACAAGAGATCCACTAAGGGCCTTCTATAACCTATGGCCCAGGGCCTCCAAAACTTCTGAGAGTTTACCACAAACTATGTTAAATACTAGGGACTGATCCAAGAAGATCACCTCTTGTTGGGGTTTATAAAGCCCCACTCAGTATTTACTTCAGGAAATCTCAAAATATAGCTAAGAGACAGCTTATGTTTAATTTTCCACAGAGACAATGAGGTCATCAACTCCCTTACAAGCACTGAAGGTAACAATATGAACAGAGCACAGCCTCCATTTTACTCCAGAGAAAGTGCAGAGGACATATAAAGCACTTCATGGTAGCTGACGAACTGCCCTTGAAAGGAAATTGAACTTGGAATTGCCATTGGGCCAATGTGCTGAAACAATCAGGGATCTTCTACAATAGGATAACTGAAGAAAAATCCAATTTGATCCAATTTGAAATAATTTCATGGAAGAAGATACCAAATGGCCAGGGTACCCTCAGGACGAGGCTATTAATAATGGACAAGGATTCAAGTCCTCCTAGAAAAATTAGTCACTGAAGTGCTATGGTGCTTGTTTAACTCTGTCAAAAAGATCTTTGGAAAATGTAATACATAGTTTCAAAAAATGACCCAGGTGAATCTATTAGCTTTAACTGGTGGTCTTCCCTCCCATTCCCCACCACCAAGTGAAAGAAAAAACATAGGTTTAAAAGAAAAACAACCTCAAAACCCTTGTGGTCTAGCAGATAAATGCATTCTCCTTCTGCATTACCCTGTTTACATGTAGCATCATTTGAAACAAATTGATATTTTTGCATCTTGGCGTTATTCCAGGGACAACATAACCAGCCATGAGCTTTCTTCCAAAAATCTGGAGAATGCAACAGGAGCTTAATCTGGGCTCACCTAATTATATGCCTGTGAAGCTCACTGTGGGCCATTTTTCTCATGTACTTATTTTTAGCATAAGAGCATGTACCCTACCAACTGTGGTGGGACCACAGTTATCCCCTTGAAATTCTGTGAGATTGATGCATCTCTTCTTCCTGTAGAAAATAAAGACAGTCTTGTATATAAATTTGGGTCCAGAGACACTTTAATTGGCCAGGTCTAAAACACAAGATAGTATTAATTTACTGTCCTTTTCTGAGTATAAAACTAGGTGACATTTTGGTATCAATTTCATTAAAAATACACATTGGCTTAACACAGCAATAGACTGTATTCATAAAAGGAACTTTAGATCTGTTTTTTTTAGTGACCAGAGCAAATCAAATTGAAAAAGATAAGAAAATTAAGAGTCTATGTTGGTAGAGCTGTGAGAAAACAGGCACATTTGATACAGTGTTGATGGAGCTATAATTAAGAAATCACTGTGGTATAAAAATGCATAAATAAAAAAATTAAGACAACTTTAGCATTTATTTTGAAGTGGTTAGGGTAAACTGAGAAACTCAGAAGGTTATGGATAGATAGGTGTTAGGATGTCATAAACATTTCCTCTTATCAATATCATGGGATAATCATTTCTTATCCCAGGGTCAAAAATTAATATCTCTTAGGCCTCAGCATGTAAGGTAGCATATCACTTTTTTATCGAGTGCATAAGATGTGTTGCCCAAAAGTAAGTGACAGAGTATTATGTGACCAAACGTACATATTTTGTACCTAGATACTTTTCTGAGACTAGAGCAACCTATAGGCATATTATTAGATAAAGTGAGGCAAATCAATGACTCTCCATAATTATGTGGAAGCCAACATGTATATACCAAGGATGCTAGACATTTGGCCCAGTTCAGAGGGTTCTGTCCTGTGTTAGGGACCCACAAAAATACAATTCAATTAAGATGTATTCAGCACCTACTATGTTCAAAGAGGCACTTGTTTTAGCCTTAAGGGAGTCCTAGAGATGAAGAGGATTCCAAAGTGGCCCAGGGTTTAAATAGTTTGGGAAGAATCTGGATAAGCTTTGCACACATACTGCATACACCTAAGTAAGATCTGCAGCTGCACTAGCCTGGAACTATAACCCTACGAACAATAGTGAGCCACTGAGATTTAATGAGCAGGGGAATGACACTGGCAACTCCTCACTTAAAAAAAATCACTTAGGCAATTAGTTGTGTGGAAGAAGGAAAGACTTGAGGCAGGAAGACTGATAGGAGATCATTGTAATTAATAGTCTCAGGGACAGGTGAAGCAGACATAAATTATGGAGGTAGCTTGGTGAGCAGAGAGGAGTAATTAGATGATACAGAATTATGAATTGGAAAAAAATAAAGATTATTGAATTCAAGTCCTCCATTTTATATTTGTGGAAGCTGAGGCCCAGAAAGGAAGATGGAGTCATAGGATCATTGGAATTAAAGTGAAAAGGGAACTCAGAAGTATCTAATCCAATCAACTTCACCATTTCAGGGATAAGAAATAGAATCACTGAGGTTAAGTAGCTTGCCTAAGGTAGCATAGCCAATAAGTGGTACAGGGAAGATTTGACCTCATTTCCTCTGACCTCGAGTCTACTGGACATTGGTCTATTCTTTAGTCCAAGGTCATGCTAGGATATGAGCATCCTCTAGCTTACATTCCTATGGCTAGGGTCACCCAGCATGGAGTCAGAAGACTCCACACTTTACTGCATACTGTGCCGCCATTACTTTCCCATGGTCAGTCATAGAAGTGTTAAATAGTAAAGCCAAAGCACAGAGATCTTCTAACACAAAAGCCAGTATATATCATGCTGGATGACCCTAGTCATAAGAGTATAAGCTGAGGGATGCTCACATTCTGTCATTTCCTTGATGAGTCACACTAAAGAATGGACCAAATGACCTGGAGCTCCTTATTCTGATATTTTCTTAATCCTCAAGTGACTTTTCATTGCTACATCACTAAATTATTGATATTGCACCATCAGGTTAGGAAAACTGGAGGTAGGGCATAACTATCAATGCTTAGAAAAGCTTTCTAATAAGTTAGGCCCTGGGCTAAGTGCTGAGGGATAAAAAATAGAAAGTCACCCTCTGCCCTCGGAGGGGAGACAACAACTAAAAAGAAGTTAACAAAGGAGGAGGTGAGGATTACTTTCACAGCTCTGGGGCATAATGGAGTCTAGTCCCAAGGAGTGGGAAATGAAGAAATGGCTGGTATGGGGATCCCCTTGAAATGGAGGCTTTGGAAGAAGTTAATTGTTCCCCATTCCCACCCTCCAATCAGGAGCAGATGGTATTGAGGTTGCTGATTAGATGTGAGTACCAAGACTGATGCAATCTCCTAGAATAATGAGGTTCCTTGGGGTATGACGGAATCCAGTTCAAAAGAGTGTAGCTGGATAAGGAATGAAGATCACCACCATACACTGAACTAAATATTTTTTAACTTAATTCGGGTCAATGGGAACAATTTAGCATCAGTATACCTATAACAACATTTGGCAGATCTGGGCTATAATGGCTTCCCAAATATATATATATATATATATGTTTTATAAGATCTCTGAATTTAAAAGTATATATTACCTGTGCAATCCCAGAATTTCAGTTCTCTTTCTTGAAAACCACCAGTGAAGGGCAACCCCTACCCCTCAAGTGGGATCTTTCAACTTCTGAGTCCAGTGTTTATTTTTTTTCTTTCAAGGTCAGAGATGGCCTCATCCTACCATTCCTAGCTCTGTACATATGCATACACACACACACACACACACACACACACACACACACACACACACAGCAATCAGCTGTTACTCCCACATTGCAGCACATTCAGTCACCTCTTTGGCATTCCTTGGTAGCATTCTAGAGCCTATTGAATTTCAATATCAGGAAAATACATCTTCATGGAAGGAATGGAATGATCAAGTCCACATCTGTAAGAGAAATGGTCCAAGAATCAGCAGAAATATTTGCAAATAACATAATATTTCTATCCAGATCTTTCTACTTCATGAAGAGAGGCAGCAGGCTGTATTTGCCAGATGCTAAACTCAAATCTAGGAGTTTCACATTTCTTCTCCATACTGGCTGGGTGACCCTGGGCAAGTCACTTAACTCTCTCCCTAAGACTCCAAGTCACAGAGAAGATGCTGACCTGCCTTGGTCTGGGCAATTTCTTTACTTGGGGGTTTCTTATATGACGGAATCATAGCTCTACTCCCAATTTCTGTGTTTAATCAGTAAGCAGTATTTAGTTGATTGGTCCAGATTTCTAGCTCATGGAAACACATTTATCTTTTTTCACATCTTGCTCTTATCACAATTCCCATTTCTTTAGCACTTGAAAGTTTGCAATGAACTTTCCCCCGAATGAGTGAGGAGAGATGGAAACAAACGTTTACTAAATTCCTACTCTGTGCTAAGCATTTTACAAATCTCTCATTTGTGCCTTGTGATAACCCTCTAAGGTAGATGTTATAACTATCCCATTTCACAGTTAGAAAACTGCGGCATCTAGAGCTAAAGTGAACAGGCCCACACCAAGCAAGCTCACTCATCATGAAATAGAAAAGTATCCATCTCTCAAAATAAAATTAATCACTAAAGGTAAAGTAACAACTCAAATAAATGGTCTCTAAAAGCAAGGAAAATCAAGTTCAAACATGAGTTTGGCCCCAGTAAGAACCAAATCTTTATTACTAAGATAGAAAAAAAGCCCCCATGGTTTTCATACTTGATGTCTTTCCTTTGTGGGTGGCAAACTCTCTCCTCAGAGACCACAACTTTGGAGTCTTTGGGAGTTCCCTGAGGCTCAGAAAGGTTACACGATTTGCACAATGGCATATGGGTTCTAAGAGTCAGAGACAGGATCTGAACCCGTTTTCCTGATATCATTCTCAATACTCAATCTACTACTTCATCCAGCTTCTTCTCTCTCACATTTCACTACTACTTGAGATTGTGAATGTGGGCAGTTAGATCTTCCTGCCATGTATCTGTCTCCTCTCTGATAAAAAGAAAATGAATGAATGAATAAGAAACTAAAAACAAACCAACCAACCCCAGTTTCCTAACAATTGGGCCAGGAGTGGGGAACCTGGAGCCTTGAGGCCACATGGGGCCCTCTAGGTCCTCAAGTGTGGCCCTTTTACTGTTGGGGCCACACTTGAGGACCTAGAGGGCGCCATGTGACCTCGAGGTCCCAGGTTCCCCACCCCTGAACTGGGCAGTGCTGAGCTAGGGTCACTGCGCTGGGTTAAAGAGGTGTTGGACACAGTAGCTGCTTCTTTGGCATGGTTAATTGGGTTCTTTAATAGGTATCCTCCCACTACCTAAAAGAATGGTCTCAAAATAAAATTCTCTCATGATGTCTTTGAATCCTGTCACTTGATGGATGATCTGGTTTGGGACTAACACTCTCTACCATATTTCTGTTCTCATTTATTTTTAAATTGTCTTCTTTTTTTCACTGGAAAGAAATAGACAGCTATTCCTCGGTTTCATCTCTATAGCAATAAAACAATGCCAGGTTGTTTTATGAACAAAATTAATTGTGTATATATTCATCATGAGACATATTTATAATTTGTAGGTGCTAAACTAAACTAAACCTATGCATATATGTAAATATGTATATATACATGATTATACATACCTACAGCAGAAAAATTGCTGTACAGATCATTTTATAGTAACTAATAGTTTTGTGATGCTTTAAACTTTGCAAAGGGTTTTCCTTACAACAAGTATCTTCTAGCCATCTGACTGAACAGCTCTTCCAAGAACTCTTTCAAGAAGGTGGCCAGGGCAGCCATGTCTTCTTCCTCTCCAGGCTATGATCTGGACTTCCTCTACCATTTACTGAATGAGGTACCTTTGCCCCCTTCTCCCCCACTTTTCAATTTCCCTTTTTTTGTCATTTTCTTTCATTAGAATGGAAGCTTCTTGAGGGCAGGGATTGACTTTCTTTCTACTTGTATCTGTATTCCCAGTGCTTAGCATATTGTCTGACACATACCAAGTGATTAATAAATGCTTGTTGATTGACTGACTAACAACTCTGTGAGACAGGTAGTACAAATATCACTGTGCCCATTATATGGAAGAGAATAATATTGAGTGACATTTATAGAGTCATTTTATGTTCTCAAAGCACTTTGTTGACATCTCACTTAGGTCTCACGAAATGAAGTTGGCACTAAGGGTGTTATTATCCCTATACATATAAAAGATGCAGAGACTTAGACTCAAAGAAGTTTAAATTACTTGTCTGAGGTCACACAGCTTGGAAAAGTCAGAGGTGTAGTTTTAACACAAAGATATGAACCCTCATCTTCTGACTTCAGGCCCCTTGTTTGATCTGCTGCCAGACATTGCTCCCTACTTTTTTCAGAGCTTCATTTCTAAATAATACAAATGGAATCTCCTGCTCAAGAAACCCCAATGGATCCCCATTTCCTCTAAGAAAGTGTCTAGTAATCTCTGCGGCACTGGAAGTAGCATACCCGATGTCTGTGGCATTGGAAGTATCATCCCTAATGTTGTATGGTGCCAGCCAATCTTCTCAGTCCTGGTGCATGAAGGTTCCCTTCATGTGCTCTCTTTTCCAGTCAAACTAGCTTTCTTCCTGTTCTCTGTGCGAAATATTCCATTCACATGTCTCTGTTTTGGCCCTGGCCAGCTCTCATTCACAGAATTCACTCCCTCTTTACCTCCACCTCTGAGAACCTTGAGCTCAGTTCAAAGCTTGTCCCCATAGTTGCTAGATTCCTCCCCTTACAGAAACTTCTTTGCATTTACTTTGTTTAGATTTTGTCTTTGGTGGTCTGTATCCATGTCGTTTTTCTGCAATAGAATGTATGCTCCCAAAGGGCAGGGACTTTTAAGTTATTTCAGGATCCCCCATGGTTGGCACGTAGTAGGTGTTTCATAAACATTTGCTGAATGAAACCCATTTAACAACTCTAATAACAGGCTCTTTGCTGGAGACATCTGGAATTCAGCCCCAAGCCTTGCTGGGGAAAGCTCCATTCATATCATCTAGGCAAGGTTTTCTGCCAGTGCCAACATGGTTTTCCACATACTATTTTAAGACCTGGGACTTGGATGTTGACAGGAAGGGTTAAAGCAGCACAAAACTTGGAAAGACTGTGGCTACAAGGAAACAGCAGCAGAAATTATATAGTTAGCATTTGTCTCCTTGTCTTGAAATATATTTAGTCAAGCTGCTTCAACATTGATGCTTTTCACTTACTTAGAGCATGGATGGAGAGGAGGAAGCCTCATCGTTCACATCCCTCTCAACACTGCCTCTTTCTCATCTTTCACATGGAAACTAAGACTTACTGCTCTGGCTTTGGTGTTCCACTCAGACTCTCTATGTTCACATCCCTGAACAAAGTGAATTGAACATTGAATTTATTACTAGTCTTGCCACTTTCCGGTAATAACTCAAGTAATCATTACTCTAGTCGAGTATAGGACTGTTTAAAACTGGATGACATTTCATCTTGTTTTTGCATTTCTCTTCCCCTCCCCACCAACCTCAGTCAATAGGTAACGTACTTTAAAAGAGTTGGCACCTGGCCCTTCTCACATTCCTAAAAAACAGACAGAGGATTTGTTTGAAAGTTTCAGAAACTGAACACATTCTTTTCCTCCAATATCCCTAAATCTTTCATGTTTCTTCTATTCTTCATTGCACACCAAGGAAAAATGTAGCTATGCTGACAATAAAAGACAGTATTGGTGTTCTCAACCCTTTTGTGTCCTGGACCTACTGGGTGATCTGATGAAGCCACAAACCCCTTCGGAAAATAATGTTCTAAAATGAACAAAATTAAATATACAGGATTACAAAGAAAATTAATTATCTTGAAATGGATTCATATATATACATATACAGGTATGTATATCTGTGTGTGTATATATATATATGTATATATATATATGTATATATATATATATATATATACACATCTGTGTGTGTATAAATATATGTGTATGTATATATAGGTTCAGAGATCCCAGGTTAAGAACCCCTGGTATAGTGAAAAGAAAACTTACTATGATATCAGAGGTCATATGTTCACCAGCCTCTGACACTACTATCTGTCCCTGGGCAAGTGATATAACCTCATTCGACCTCATTTTCATAGAATCATAGATTTAGAGCTGAAAGAGACCTTTGTTGTTGTTGTTCAGTCATATCCAACTCTTCAAGACTCTATTTTGGGTTTTCTAGGCAAAGATACTAGAGTGATTTGCCATTTCCTTCTGGTTTATTTTATAGATGAGGAAACTGAGTCAAATATAGTTAAGTGACTTGCCCAGAGTTACATAGCTAGTAAGTGTCTGAGGCCAAACTTGAACTCAAGAAGATGAGTCTTCCTGCCTCCAGGCTCAGCATTCTATCCACTGTGCCACCTAGAGACCAAAGAGTCCTTAGAGGGCATTAAATACAACCCTTCTATTTTAAATATTAGGAAACTAAGGCACAGAGTGGTTAAATGTATGGTCCACTGCAAGGAGGGGGAAGCTAGAGTCCCATAGTCACATCTGAGGTAGGATTTGAAGTCAGATTTTCTTGACTCCTGAATATTGACTCCTGAAGGGAATAGTTTCAGAGAAGCCTGGAAGACTTGTATGAAGTGAAGAGGAGAGAAGTGAGTAAAAATAAGGAAATAATTTGTTTATAACATTGTAAAGACCAACTGCTTTGAAAGACTTGAGGGCTCCAATCAATGAAACAAGCAGCCACAATTTCAGAAGACTGATGATCCACTTCCTGACAGGAAGCTAAGAGATTCCAGGTACAGATTGAAACACGCGATGTTTTTTTTTTATTTTGTTTACCTTCCAGGAAACATTGCAGTTTAATAAAAATAACAAACAAACAAAAACTACAGCAGTCAGACAGTTTGTAAGGAGAAACAGTTGCATTCGCATATCATAAAGCTAATGCAGCTTCCTCAGGCATTCAACTGTTGTGGTAAATAGACAGACTTACTTAGCAGCAATGATTCTGCAATAAATAATGTGCTGTGTTTCTCACACGGCAAATGTGTGCATTTGTTTTGCCAGACACAGAATAAAACTACCTCCTCACATCATTTTGCCTTCTTTGCTCTTCTACATCCTGAAATTCCCTGGTCTCTCCTGCTTTTTTTTGTTCCCCGATGCCTAAGAATGATATCACTTCCTTCTGGGTGTCTTTCAGTTAACAATTAAACTTGGCTGTTCTCTTCTTTCTTGCCTCCATAGTAGTCCTGGCCATAGGCAGAGAAGATTGGAAATGTGGCTAGTTCCTCTACCAACATGCATCCGAAGCTACATAGACTTGATGTGAAATCCTGCACTTTATCTCCTATGCCATCTGTGAAATAAGGGGGTCTCCTAACTCCCTTACTACTCTGAATCTCTAAAAGATATGCTTTATAGATTAGAACCAAATTGGACTTTGGGAAGTGGGTGACACTCGGATTTGAAAGGCATGTTAGTTACTTGCAATCTGTTGATACAAAAAAATAGAAAATAGAATCTACCTTCCTCCATCCCCATGCTCCCCTGATGCCCCTTCTCTATGTAGAATTATCTGTGGGTTCTCAGCATAAGCGCTGATAGAGCCTACCAAGCTGGGTGGGCATTGCCATGGGTCCAATGGTGGACAGAGTGACTGTTCCTGTCATGTTCACAGTGCTCAGAGAACCCCCATTACTGGTGGCTTGGTCCCTTTGTGATGGGTTTGGTTGTGTCTCTTTTTTTCTTCTGACTCAGAAATCCAAAGGTTTTTTCTAATCAGGTCTAGGCAACTTGTGATCCGTGTTGGTGGAAGGATTCCCCATGCTCCCAACTTGGTCCACCTATGCCCATGATTACCATGGAGTTAAGAGAGAAGAGAACAGGCAAGTTTACCTGTTAACTGAAAGAGACCCAGAAGGAAGTGATATCATTCAAAGCCATTGAGGAATGAAAAACACAAAGAGAGAAATTCAAGACATAGAGGCACCAAGAAGGCAAAATGAAGTGGAGAGAGCTCTATGTCTGGAAAAGTAAATTTTCACCGTTGTCATTTAATCACATATTTTGACTTGGATCCTGAATCTATTACCTCTCCGTCAGGGGGTATGTCATCAGTTCTCTGGAACTGTGTTTGCTCATTTCATTTATCAGTCATTAAATCATTCAAAATTGTTTGTCTTGATAATATTGTTGAACAAATAGCTTCCTTGGTTTTGCTCACTTCTCTCACCATCCATTTCTATAAGTCTTCCACATTTCTCTGAAACTGTTCCCTTCATCATTTCTTACAACACTCCCATTATTCATATACCATAGTTGGTTTGTCCACTGCCCAAATTATGTAGAAAGATGTATGGAGCCCAAATCCACTTTGGCTTTTTTTGTTTACCACATCACAGTATGGACTCATACTGAATTTGCAATCTGATAATAACTGATAGTTTTTTTTTTCAGACAAATGTCTGCCTAACAATACCTTCCTCATCTTGTAATTGATTGATCCTTAGTGAATTTCATCTCTTTGGACTCAGCCAATGCTCTCTCTCTTCAAGATTCTTTTAGCTCCCAGTTTCATTATATAGTATACTTGCTAATGTTTCCAAACTTGTGAAATATGCAAAATTTTTAAAAGCATGGCATCTTTGTCTTTAAAATGTTAGATAGTACAGAGTTAAGCCCAGGTCGCTGGAACACTTCCCTAAAGACTTTCTACAAAAGCAATGACAAACCACAAAAGACTAGTCTTTGAGCAGTCTCAAATCCGTTCAATCATACAATATTCTAGTCCATGACTCTCCATCTTTCCCATAACAGTATGGGTTACTTTACCAAATATTGTGCTAATATCTACACCATGCCTTTGAGTTGCTGGCTTGGTAATCTTGACAAAAAAGGAAATATTGTTAGTATGGCACAATCTTTTCTGAATCTTTGTAAAAAACATGTCCTTTTCTGGATATACACCAATCATCTCTTTAATGGTTGAGTCTAGAACTGTTCTCAGCAATCAATCAATTGACAAAAAATGCCCTTCTCTCAATTCTCATCCTTCCTAACTCTTCGGGTTTTGACACCATCAATCATTTTCTTATCTTTGATACCCTCTTCTCTCTGGGCTTTCATGGCACTTCTCTGTCCTTCTACCTATCTAACCACACCTCAGTCTCCTTTACTGCCTCTTTATCCAGGTAACACTTTGCAGGCATTGCTGTTCCACAGGGTTCTGTCCTAGGCCCTCTTCTCTCCTCATTCTATACTACTTCACTTGGTGAAGTCTTTAGCTCCCATAGATTCAATTATTATCTTTATAGTAATGATTCTCAGATCTGCTTGCTCATCTCAAACCTCTGTCCTGAACTCAAGTCTCATATTTCCAGCTGTCTATTGTGGCACACAGTAAGTGCTTGATAAATGCTTGTTGACTATATTTTATATATAATTCCATATGGGCACATTTGTCTTCCACAATAGAGTGTGATTTCATTGAGGGCAAAGGCACTTTTTGTCTTTGTATACACATACCAAGTATGATCTAGAAGGCACTTAATAAATGCTTGTTTATTAATCAATTAAATTCCCATTGGCAGAGTTCTGTCATAATCTCTAATAAATGCCAACTGATGGAAGATACCAAGCAAATCAAAAACATTAGATCCAGAAGAAAACTTAGCAGTATGTTTACTTTTTAAATATTAAAGAGCCCAGAGTAATTTGCCTAAGGTTACACAGGTCTTAAGCAGCAGTCAAAGTTTGAGCCCGCATCTTCTGCCTCCAGATACATGACTCTTTTCACTGCTCCCAGCTAAAGAAGTCAAAAGATCCTCCTAGCATCATACACCTCCCAATGTCAGGTGATCTTCATTTGTCACATAACAATGTAGGCTGGCATTAATCTAGACCTTTAAGGTTTCCAAGACATTTTACATATACAATACCTTTTGACCCACATGAAATCCCTACATGATACCAGTTTGGCTTCCCATTTTACAGTTGAGAAAAATAAGACTCAGAGATTAAGTTATTTATACAGCTACTAAGTATAGTCAGTAAGAGGCTCAAGGACATCCTCTCCAAATTCCAGGTTACCATGGACATGAATTAATAATAACAATTTGGCCAGGGATGGAGTTTACCTAAGAGGTTAATATGATTCTATTTACCTGGTGTATAACAAATCTAATTTTTAAAGTTTAAATTATAAAGAACTAAAGAAATAGAAATAACTTAGGTTAGAAAAGATAATATTCAAGAGGAAAATAAAATCAAATTAAAAACAACTAGCAGATGAAACATCCAGATGTTCCCAGAAGATAAATCCAAGAAAAGAGCCACAAGTAAAGGCTGTGGTCCCAAATATTTATATGAAAATATGGCAATAAGTTATGAAGTTATGGCAGTAAACAAGATAAACTAAAGAGAGGTCCTCATGCATGAAGACTAATTTAACCTCATCATGGGACCTGGTGGGATATAATCTATGTATTGTGTCCATGCAATTATGCTCAGTTAAGGTTCCATTTACAGGCAAAGTCGACTGTAAAACATGGAACTTCAAATCGATTGCAACCATCCACTAGACGCATCCATTAATACCACTAGATTTGCCTCTGTTTTATGATGAGACTGGAGTCTGACTCAGAAGCTGAGATAGCATTGAATTGGATCAGAGTATTCACACATGGAGGCAGGAGAGAGTATGTCAGACTACTTGTGGGAATAGAGAGAGAAGAAAAACGAACAATGGGAACTCTGGCTGGCCAGGTCCATGATAGTCAGACCGAAGTGTTATTATCTTGGCCTGCCAAGAATATTTGAAGTTTGTTTTGTTTGTTTGTTTGTTTGTTGTCTTGTTTTACTAGAAGGAAGATCTTTTTTCCCCTCCTCCCATTGATTCTTCAGCTCACTACAATTAGAATTACCGTAATGGTAGGATGTGGTTGGTCCAGAGTTATGAGGTCATCTTTCATAATCACTAGCATGGCATTTCCCGCAACAAGATGCTTCAGGGGAGTCAGCTTAGGTGAGGCTGTGTTCTCTGAGCTAATGTCTTCAAGAATGCCCGTCTGAAAGTGCTGACTGCACATTAACCTCAGACCCCACCATTAAGCTTGTAAAACAACACAAGACGGACAATAAAACTATTTATGTTTTATGGAACTGGGTAAAGCCAAGAAAATCAGGATGGATCCAACTGTCTGGTTTATAAATATTCTCAATGAGCTCAATTGTTTCCTCTGCTATCATTGTGACCAAAACACCTACAGTGGTCAGTGGCTTGGCTTTTCTTTTCTGCCTCTCCTTTCCTTTCCTCTTCTCTTTTCACATCTTCCCTTCTCCTCTTCCTTTCTTTCCCCTACGCTGAACTCGCTCACCCAGAAAACTTGCATTGCTTCTCCAGTTTGTACTGACTTATTGGCTCACCTGGATTCATGGCATTTTTATACTTTGAATTTCTCTAAGAATGAACCAGTATGTTTGAACTTTCATTGTCTGTTGTATTATCCAACATTACTGCCTTGCCTACCTCAAACCTCCAGACCTGCCTTCACTTAATGCCACCCATATTTTACCCCTCCTCCCAACCTCATCTTACTATCATACATTATTCATCATACATTAAAACTCTTTGGCCTCAACAGCCCTGGGTATCATTGGTGGTCACATCCAACCACACGTACCTCTAATTGTCTTTCCTTACTCAGGGCATTACAGTCACTCCTTTAGCATTCTTGGAGTGATGCCAGTACGCTTGCCTCTGTATGACAAATAACTCCTTGATTTCTTGGCCATTTGGTAAAGTCACTCCTGACCACATTGAATAAAGAAAGGCTTTAGGATTAAAACAAAAGTAATTGCTTTTAAACATTCAACCAGGTATTTTAAAAGACCAACCCTAAGAAGGACATTCTCCTTTGGAAGTGGTCAAGCAACAAGGTCTGGGATACAAAATTGTAATTCTATGGGATTCAAGGCAGTATATTCATGGAGGCTTCATTTAAAGCTCTATAAATCATAAAATTTTATACATAATTGCCCACTAAGGATGTTAGTTCCCTGACTTTATGGGCTTCCTGATGGTCCCTTTGGGGATTAAGAAAAATTCAAGAAACCCATTGTATTCAACGGGAGTTCACTCAGTCTAGAAAATTTCATTAGGCTTCAAAGGGATGCTGAGTTGGAGTTCTCAGACTGTGGATTTGTGTCTCCAGAGATCACAAGCCTGTTAAAAGCAGCATAAGGAATGAGAGATAACAGATGTGATCAACCCCATTGTGTACTTGTGAAGCTGTGTACACAGTGGGCCCTTGAAGCTTCCTAAAAGTAGGGGGTTTTAAGAGAGCAGAGATACATGGAGCAGGCTATCCAGGCAAGGGGGGGGGGGATAAATTTGGAAATAAATACACCCAACAACAAGTAGAAGTCAAGCGGAAATTTCTGCAAAGACTTTTCTAGTGGAATATTGTGGGTGTTAAGATTAGGAAAGTGACTATGGAGAGTATAGAATTATAGGCCTTGAAGTCCACAGTGGCTAGGCTTCAACGGATGTCCAAGTGGTTAGAAGTCATAAAGCAAGGGTTGGAAGGGATGTCAGTGGGAATAAACAAAGTACAAAGAGGGCAGCTGGAATCAAAGCTCACAGGTCATTAATCAGGAAGCTGATGTGGATGGAAGGTCAGGGTCAACTGATGCCATCAAGGTCAGATACACAGGGAATCTTTGGGGGAGCCTGGGGACGATGAGCTGGCAAAGCAGACTAAGCTACCTTTGAGCCATATTCTGGTCAGGCTCATGCCCTTCTGGCCTGAACCTTGGAGGCCAACATGCAGATAATTCTAGTGGCTCATAACTCTATTAGGCTTTCTACAGAATATTTCTCTCACAGTAACTGGGTGAGATAGGGAGTAGTAATGTCCACGTTTTATGGATAAGGGAAATTAACACTCTAAGAAGAGTTAAGCAATGAAGGGCAACCCATTTAGTCAGACCCTTTCTATGAGATCACAGGAATGTAGCATCATAGAATTTGGACTGGAAAATAAGAGAAGTAACTTGTCCAACATGATACAGCTAAGAAGCAGCAGAGTCAGGATTTGAATCCAGGTTTTCTGATACAAAAGCCTGCTAATTATTGAAGATATGGTGTTGCAATGTTAACCTCTTCTCTACAAAATAATAATTTTCCTTCCATCAATGGCCCTGTTTCTGTGATAGCTCTATGAAGAAAGAATGGCTAAGATATGTTTTTTTCTATTTTTTCCACAGTTTCTCTTCTTTTCAGTATTAGAAATATCTCCATTTGTATTTAGCATAGGACTCAAATACCCCCTGAATTCTAAGATGCTGCAAGTGAAGCCTTCAGGCCATGACACCCTGCTTCTGCATAGAGGCTGCTCAAAAGTTTCTCCTGTGGTTTGGATTTTTCCTTTTGCCTTTATCTCCCAACTTTCTCATCCCCAGATACAATCCTACAATTACCTAGGATCTGGTTAGAATCTGTCCCATGACCATAAGTCAATTCAACAGCTTTCAGTCTCCTAGACTGTAATTTCCTGGAAGGCAGGAACTTTCTTTTGCTTCTTTTTGTATCCCCAGAACTTAGCACAGTGCCTAGTACATAGTAGGCATTTAACAAATGTTTATTGAGTGAATGAATGAATAAAATGTGTGGTTATCACTGATCACATACATCCCAACTTAGTGGGTTGACCTGATATTGGGAGGAGGGAGCAGATATGTCTGTGGACACAAACTGACAAGATTTCCTCTAATTACAAAGACTTAGCTTCCCATTCTACCCATTTCCAAGACCTCCCTTGGCTCAGTATTGTTGATATTCTCCTCAGCCTCTCCTTCTAAGTGGCCTGATACTAGAGACCAGAGAAGAAATGAACTGTGAGATCATGTAGCCTAGATGGTGGTAGAAGAGAGTACAAGGCACAGAAAATAGGGAATGAAGATACAGGAAAATAAGGAAGGCAGAGAGGTCCTTCGTAGCTGAGTAGATAAGAGCATGGGTCTTGAAGCCTGAAAAAACTTGAGTTCAAATCTCAGCTCAGATTTTTAGTAGCTTTCTGACCCTAGTCAATTCATTTAATCTCAGCTCACTTTCTTCACCTATAAAATTAGTGGGTTGGATCTTAAGGCCCATAAAGTACCCTCTACCTCCAGATCTATGCTTGCTGCTGTTGTTTGCCTTCTTTTTGAAGAGGATCATGACATTGGGGAGGTGATTCTATGACATACAAGTGAATTGGATTTAAGTGCGGTAGGGCTGTGCAAAGTCACCAGCTTCACTCTCTCCTCTGAAGACCTCTGGGTGAAGTGGCCAGATATGGATCAGGACAACTGGAGATAGCTCAGGATACAGTGGGGTTGCTTGGCCTTTTTAAGCTAAGGTGTTTAACAGGTCTCAGTTTGACTGAGGCAGCACCCATTTAGTGATTAATGCTTAATAAAAATGAGGCAAATAATGGTCTTTTCAAAAAAAGAGATCCGGGAGGGGAAGACTCTCAGGGCTTCTGACCAAAAGAAAAACAATTATTATTTACATTCATTCTGAGTCAATCAGGGCCCAAACAGTGTCCAAGTAGGGCTTGCTCTGGGACCAGAGTATTTTGGGGTTATGGCTGGTCTTTAAGAGAAAACAAACCAAAAGAAATGGTTCAGAGATTACCAAGGGAAGGCCCTGGTTGGGGGTGGGGGCAGCTTCATTTGGAGTTAAGCAACAGTTATTACCGTGCCTGGAATATATTGGATGCATAATAAATACATTTTGATTTAATAATTGATAGCTGTGAGGTACTACAAATGTCACTTAACCCCAGCCTCACTTTCTTCACCTGTCAAATGGGAATGATAAAGATAGCACCTACTTCACAAGGTTCTTGTGAAGATTAAATGATCTTATGTACATAAAGCACCTTCTAAACTTTTCAGTGCTGTGGTGTACAAAATATTCACAGCAGTATTTTTAGGGGAACAGAGAATTGGAAATGAAGTAGATGCCTATCAGCTGGAGAATGCTAAATAAATGTGTGTTCCATGAAAGTAATGGAATATGAGTGGGCAGTGAGAAACAACCAATAAGATGAATACAGAGAAGCACAGAAACATTTTCATGAATTGACACAGAGTAAAGTCAGCAGAACCAGGAAAAAACTCTTCACAGAGATGGCAACAGTATAAACGGAGAAAAGAACAACCACAGAACAGTCAAAAATAAAGGTTACAAAATTACCAAGAACCAGCGTAGGCTCAAAGAAGAGAGATGAGAAGACCCCTCCCCTTACTCCTTGGCAGCCTTGAGAAGATGGGGTACATGGGTGTGGAACATTGCATAGAATATCAGAGCTTTTTTTCAATATATTGATCATTTTTTACTGATGACTTTTCCCTCCTCTTTTCTTACAAAAATCTTTGTTTTAAGGTCTTGGGAAAAGGGGAAGGGAGAAATATATAGAAGAAAATTTAGCAATTCTAAAAACAAAATGATACCCTATTGTAGAAAGATCCCTGGATTGAGAACCAGAGCAGCTGGATTCATTTTCCAGGTCTGTTATTCATGACCTGTATGACCTTAAGCAAGTCATTTCCCTTCTCTTTACCTCAGTTTCCTTCAGTACCAAATGGAAGGATTCGATGAGATTATCTCCAAGGCTCATTTCAATTCAAAATCTATTATCTCACGAAAAGAGATCTTATTCATTCTTTCTTCATAGATATATCATGACAAGAGGGCCACCAACGCGAAGAAGATGATTATTTTGTTAGAGACTAGAGGTTAATTTTGCAAGCTGTGTCCCCAAAAGCAGGCTATCTAGTAAGTGGCAAAGCCAAGATTCAAACCCAGATCCTCCGACTCAGAACACAGCCCTCTTTCCACAGCGCTGTGCATGTCTCCCAGATCCTCCCAAAACCACAGCACTCAAGAGTTTAGAAGGTGCTTTATGTACCTAAGATCATTTGATCTTCACAACAACCTTGTGAAGCAGGTGCTATCTTTATCATTCCCACTGTACAGGGAAAGAAAGTGAGTCTGAGAATTTGACCTGAGATCAAATCCTTGTTTTCCCACTTATTGGGTAATTCATCTGTCCTAAGCAGGCCTCAGTTACTACCCCTGTAAAGTGAGCAGGTTGGGCTCGATGACCTCTCAAGTCTTGTCTAGCTCTAAACCCGTGACCCCATGACCGTCCAACTCCCAGTACTGTGGTCCTATGATCATGAGACCTGGGCACACAACGAAAATGGGCTATGGCCTAACGACCTCTAGCGTGGCTAACCTCTCCTCTCCCAAGAACTCCCATTTCCACAGTACTTTCTAAAGTTTACAAAGCAAAAACTTGTTGTGTGGTCCTCAGAACAACTGTGAAGAAAGACAGATGAAGACCCTGAGCCTCGGTGGTGAAGAGGCTTGCTATAAGCCTCCCACAAAGGCAGGATCTGACCCAAGTTCTCCTGTCTCTGGTTTTAGTGCTCTTTCCCTTCTATGGTGTAACCCTATCTGGGTCAAATGGACAGGATACTCAGGTAAGTTGGATTTTAGGTTTCCCCTCTGGAGCCCAGTAGGATAAGCCTAATTTTACATGGCAATTCTCCAAATACTTGAAGAGAACTGGAATTCCCCCACTAAGCCTCCTCATCTCTGAACTAAACATTCCTACTTCCTTCAACCAGTCCTTATGTGATACAAATACAATGAATGAATGAATGATGAATGAAAAAATGTGTTTGGTGCTTACTATGTGCCAAGTACTGTGCTAAATGCTGGGGATACTGATAGAAAAAGAAGTCAGCCTCTTCTGTCAAGCAGCTTACACTCTAACTGAGGGAGACAACACCTAGAGGATGGCCAGATGCAAGTCCAAGGGGAAAGCCCAGAGATCCTAAGGGTGCACTGTAGGGTGAATGGTAAGTCCCAGAAATCCTACATAATCTTAAAGCTATTCTAATTCAGCGTGAAGAAGCAGGGCGTAGTGGAAGGAAGGCTGGGCTTGACACCAGGAAAAGGGGGTTGGGATTCTGCATCTGCCATCCAACCACCTCCATAAAGTGGAATAATCAGTCACCACCCCTCTGGGGCCTCTGTGTTCCCACCTCCAAAATTGAAGGGTTTATAACTCTCATTGAAAGAAATGACTGCCAGTTTCTCTTCCACTTCTGATATCTCATGTACCGTATTCTGTGTTTCATTTTCTAAGTTCCCTCTAGAATGACATTCTACATTCTAGGTTCTGCCTTCCCCTTTAAAACTCTGTAGTGTCTACTTTGTATGAGGCTTGTGTGTTCCTTTATATGGACTTCCCCCCTTTACAATGTCCACTCCTTGAGGGGAAGTACTGATTTCATATTTTCTCTGAATACCTACTTCCCAGCACTGGGTCCTGCATATTCATAGTTGGTCAGCTCTTCCAGTCACACCTGACTCTTTGTGACTCCATTTGGGGTTTCCTTGGTGGAGGTGGTTTGTCATTTCCTTCTCTAGCTTATTTTACAGATGAGGAAATTGAGGCAAACAGGGTTAAATGACTTGCTCAGGGTCACACAGCTAGTAAGTGTCTAAGTCAATATTTGAACTCAGGAAGACCCATCTTCCTGACTCCAGCCCAGCACTCTATCCACACTCTATCCACCTACCTTCCTGGCACACAATGAGCACTTAACAAATGCTTACTGATGGTTGATTAGTTTTAGAGATGCTGATAAACTCAGCATTGGGGCAGCCATTATGAAGGACATAATTGAGGCAAGTTCACCTGAGGAGAAATAACTTTCCTCCCTGAAGGGATGAGGATGCTCAGCATGGAGAAGGCCTGGCTGGAGATTCCACCGAGATATCAAACACTCGGCCTGGGCTCACCCATTGTTTCACTTGGGCCCACTAATTGGGCCTGAGGGGAGAGGGATAAGGCTCCCGGGAATCTGCTGGGGGCCATTCCCCTACCCCTGCCATACTGGGAAAATGTGATTTCAAAAGAACCTCTGGTGGGCCTGCTGGCTCTGGATAAGATCAGAAGGGGATCAGGGGGAGAAGGGGGGGCCTCAAACAGAGACCAAGGACTTGCATTTGCCTGGAGACACAAAAGGGATCTGATAAGATTGCTGTCAATGCTAGCTTTTCCATTTCCCTCTTTGTTTCTTGTTTTAGACTAACCCCTTTGTGTTTCCCTGTACTCAGAGCTTTGGTTCCTCCTCCAGAAGCATATTTTCTGTTCCTATAACAAGAGAAAATGGAAAAAATTCATGCTGGGCATTTAGAAATATCATTTTAATGTTTCTTCTATGCATCACCATCATATGATGGTTTTCCTTTTTCACCCTTCCTAGCCATTCACCCTTCCTCTCCCCAAACTGTCTTGTATTGAGGGACTTACCTCGTAACCTCATATATGTGTGTGTGTGTGTGTGTGTGTGTGTGTGTATTTATTTGTTTGTGTGTTGTCTCCCTCATTATATTGTAAACTCCACAAAGGAAGGGCCTGTCTTTGGCTCTTTTTTGTATGCTTAACATTCAGCACAGGGCATAGCACATAGTAGGCACTTCATAAGTGTTGGCTCATTGCTTTATTGATAAAAATTAACTTAGGTTCTGCCAGTGCTACATAATGAAGCACACAGTGAAGAGTTGGGAATCACTTAAAGAACTTGAGCAGTGTAGACAGATTACCCCTATAGACCTTCAGGCTTTAACCTTTTTGCTACACTAACCAGGTCTCCAGGTGTGTGGTATGTATTTATGGACTAATTGACAAAATGATTGACTATTTATTGTTCCAGAGTGTGAGACACAGTGAGAAGCTGTCTCTTTGAGGTTATTGATTTCCTGTGTGTAGATTGTGCCTCAAAACTTGCACACACTTTATTTTTTATATTTTAAAATAGTGACTGAGCATTGAAAGGGATGAATGGGAAGGAACCCATTGACTCAAAGTTTTAGTGTGTCCTGGCTGGAGAAGGTGGGTGTGGCAGAGACAGACTGAGTTGGAGAAAGGAGAATGGAGCTAGTAGTTTGGGACTGGACCTGGGTGCATCACCACACACGCGCGCACACACACACACACACACACACACACACACACACACCCCTTTTCCTTCCCCTTCTGTGCACTCAGGCACATTCTTTCAACCATAAAAATATATATTTCAATTAAAATACCAGCTAATTCAACTTTTCCCCAAAACTCTACTTGTTTTAAAAGTTTGATCTTTATTATGTACTATTAGAAAAAACATGAAAAGGAACATTTTTAGTTTTGGTATAATGTATGACAAAGATTGAACTTAGAAATATAAAATTTTTCATGGCTCCCATCCAGTGAGTCAATTAATTAAATAAGTATTTATTGAGTCCATACTCTCCTGGAGATTATGATGGAAAAGAAAAAAAAAGCCTAAAGACTTCAGCCATTTAATGATCTCCCACGCAGTAATGATTCCAAAGGCTCCTGACCTTTACTGGAATGAGGAGCTCTTGCTCTGATGATTCCACATAAGCCTCATTATACCATTAGTATCCATTTATTGAGCAAATGAAGATGACAAAAAAACTGATTTTAATTCAGTCATACATTTAAATCAAGGTATATTTTATTAAATCCAATAGCAGCTGCACATATATATAAGTATGCCATACCCAGTGGCATGGCATAGTGGAGAGAGTGCTGGACTTGGCACCAAGAAGTTGCCTCTTCTCAATTTCTTAAGCTTCAATTTCCTTATCTATAAAATGAAAGGGTTGCACTAGTTGTCCTCTTAGGTCACTTCTGGCTCTAGACCCATGATCCTCATGAATTCCTTCTAATCCTAAAACCTTGATTTAAATCCTGCTTCTGACACATGTTGAGTCAATTCTAGGCAGGTCACTTAAGCTATCAATGTACCATCAAGAGTCCTAGGAATTAACTACTAGGTGAGAGTCAGGCTGCCATTTGTGTTGGGACAAAATGTCCCACACCCAGAACCAATGCAAACAAAACATGGTTCCTTCTTTCTTTCTTTTCTATATGGAAGGCACATATTTTTTACCAGTTCTACAGAAGATATATTAGTTTATTTACTGTAAGAATCATATTGCAAATTTTGCTGGAGCTCAATAAAGACCAAAAGAACAGGTATGCATATGGAAGAACATTGACATAGATCCATGGCTCTCTAGGGGACCTGGTGACAAGTCGAAAATCCCTAAATTAAAGAACAAGGAGGGGGGGCGGAGCCAAGATGGCGGCTGGTAAGCAGGGACTAGAGTGAGCTCTGTACCTGAGTCCCTCCAAATGGCTCTGAACCAATTCTAGAACGGCAGAACCCACAGAACAGCAGAGGGAAGCAGGGCTCCAGACCAGGACAGCCTGGATGGTCTCTGAGTGAAGTTTATTCCACACGGAGCTGGGAGCTGGGCACAGAGTGGAGCAGAGCCCACCCTGAGCGGCGTGGACCATCCAGACCAGAAGCCGGGCGGAGGGGGCCCTAGCGCCCTGAATATGTGAGCTGCAGCAGTTACCAGACCCCTCGACCCACAAACACCAAAGACTGCGGAGAAGGTTAGTGGGAAAAGCTGCAGAAGTGGAAAGAGTTCGGGGTTCGGCTTCCAGCCCCTGGGGCAGCGGAGGTGGGGCAGCTACAGCTGTTGTTACTTCCGGCTCCAGGCCCACCTGGTTGGAGGAATTAAGTGGCGGATCAGGGCAGGGGTTCATAGCCTGCCGAAGATCTAAGCCCAGTTCGGGTTGGGGGTTGGGGAACGAGCAGTGCGGGTCTGACAGAGCTGGCACCTCCCCCCCAAACGTGGAACATAGAACTCATTAGTCTACAAGCAGTCATACCCCACTGAAAAACTCAAGGGTCAAGTTAGTGGGTTGGGAATATGGCCAGGCCCTGATATTCTAGAGCCACAGGGCAAAATAGAAATTGAAAGAATCCATCCATGGCCTCCTCAAATAGATTCCAAAAAGAAATCTCCTAGGAATATTGTTGCCAAATTCCAGAGCTCCCAGATCAAGGAGAAAATACTGCAAGCTGCCAGAAAGAAACAATTTGAGTATTGTGGAAACCCAATCAGAATAACCCAAGATCTGGCAGCTTCTACATTAAGAGATCGAAGGGCTTGGAATGCGATATTCCGGAGGTCAATGGAGCTAGGATTAAAACCTAGAATCACCTACCCAGCAAAACTGAGTATCATGTTCCAAGGCAAAATATGGATTTTCAGTAAAATAGAGGACTTTTAAGCTTTCTCAGTGAAAAGACCAGAACTGAATAGAAAATTTGACTTTCAAACACAAGAATCAAGAGGAGCATGAAAAGGTAATCAAGAAACGGAAATTGCAAGGGACTTACTAAAGTTGAACTGTTTTGTTTACATTCCTACATGGAAAGATGATTTGTATGATTCATGAGACCTCAGTATTAGGGTAGTTGAAGGAATATGCATATATATATATATATATGTTTATGTATATATATAAGTGAATATGTATGTATGTATATATCTATGTGTATATGTATGTATGTGTATGTATGTGTATATATATGTGTGTTTTTATATATGTGTGTATATGTATATATATATATATATATATATATATAAAAGAGAGAGAGCAGACACAGGGTGAGTTGAAGATGAAGGGAAGACATCTAAAAGAAATAAAATGAAATTAAGGGATGAGAGAGCAACATACTGAGAGAGGGATATAGGGAGAGCTAGAATGGGGTGGATTATCTCACATAAAGTTGGCAAGAGGAAGCAGTTCTGTGGGAGGAGGGGAGAGGGCAGGTAAGGGGGGAATGAGTGAACCTTGCGCTCATCAGATTTGGCCTGAGGGGGAATACCATACATACTCAGTTGGGTATCTTACCCCACAGGAAAGAAGAGGGAGGAAGATAAAAAAAAATAAAAGGGGGGGATGATGGAGGGGAGGGCAGATGGGGGTGGAGGTAATCAAAACAAACACTTTGGAAAGGGGACAGGGTCAAGGGAGAAAATTCAATAAAGCGGGATGGGTTGGGAAGGAGCAAAATGTAGTTAGCCTTTCACAACATGAGTATTGTGGAAGGGTTATACATAATGATACATGTGTGGCCTAGGTTGAATTGCTCGACTTCTTAGGGAGGGTGGGTGGGAAGGGAAGAGGGGAGAGAATTTGGAACTCAAAGTTTTAAAATCAGATGTTCAAAAACAAAAAAAAGGTTTTGCATGCAACTAAAAAATAAGATACACAGGCAATGGGGCGTAGAAATTTATCTTGCCCTACAAGAAAGGAAGGGAAAAGGGGAGGAGAGGGGAGGGGGGTGATAGAGGGGAGGGCTGACTGGGGAACAGGGCAACCAGAATATAAGCCATCTTGGAGTGGGGGGGGGAGGGTAGAAATGGGGAGAAAATTTGTAATTCAAACTGTTGTGAAAATCAATGCTGAAAACCAAATATGTTAAATAAATAAATTTAAATTAAAAAAAAAAAAGAACAAGGAAATGCTAAACCAGGCCAAACTGACTATGGTCCTCCCCTACTTGATAAGACCTTGAATGCTGGGCCATGCTTGGATTCATTTACTATGTGGTTGTTCTTATTATAAGGTGTATTAAGTGTTTGTTGTTATCATTGCAAAGCCTACATATTATAGTGCTAAGCCTTAAAGGCTCCAGGGGAAGTAAATGGACGTGGGAAGGGGAAGGTAGAAGGGAGAAATGAAATTACGTATTGACGTCTTCAGCAATAAAATAGAGACACTAGAAGTAATACTGTGGTCAACATTTAACAATCTAGGTATCCCTCAAAAAATAAAAATAAATGTTATCCCAACACACTTTTAAGTTTTACTTTCATTAGCAACATTTTCTCCATCACTTCCTTAAGTCTCGACAAGCAACAAAGCAATAAGTCAAGTCTCAATTTGTAGTGTTTGCTGGTTTCCAAGGTTTTCATTATGGAAATTTAATAGTTGGTTGTTGCTAGCCAGTTCAAGCTTAGTTCTAGCACATACCTGCTAGAGGTACAGGCAGAATTTTGATCAGTGCTGCCCACAAAAGGCATTTAAATTAGAAAAGAAAAACTGATTTCAGAGGTGAATAGCTGATTAAGAAGATGGTGTCTAAGACTAGGATTTGAAATATAGCAATGATAAGCTCCAGGCTGGGGATGGAGTATACCTTAACAAAAGCTGGTGAGAATGGATTTATCTAGTGTCTTGCAAATATAATCAAAAAGAATTTTAGACTAAAAACAATAGAGAAGAACCTTCATATATACATGCAGTAAGCTAGATATCTATCATGGAAAGAAACTACTCTGTGGGGGAAAAAGAGCTGTTGAAATATCTAGAATCTCATAGAACACAAAATCCAAGAAAGAAGATTAGTATGTCTATACAAATGTTTACACAAAAATAATTCATAAACTTGAGGAATCAAGAAACACAAATCAGAGGTCTTCATATTAGGTTTTTATATTGACCTATTAGCTGTCACTGAGGCTTGGTGGCATTGAGCCACTGAATAGAATGTAGCTGTGTGTATATGACTTTCTTGAAGGAAAGGATTTTTGACAGACTCATTTCCAAGCTTCACAGTAGTTCTTGTCAAATAAAGAGTTCTTTCCCATTCAATTTATTTTTTATTATTTCTGATTCTTCATTTATCTACTTTGTTTTTAAAAATGATCAATGGTTTTGAAGAATGCTGTGTTCTAGTATTATTGGTGGTCTTCAGGCCAGCTTTCCTGTATGGATTAGACAAAATAGCCACTAAGATCCTTTCTAGGTCTCAAATTCTATGATTCCCCTGCTCTCTTTGAGTAATGGCACAGCCCTTCTTCTTGTCTATGCTATCCCTTCTGTAGAGGCGCTTGGGTTCATCCCCTCCCCACTTCTTCAGCAGATTGTAACCCTAGTCATTCCCTGTCTCTCAAATTTCCAACTTTGCTCCATTTACTGGTCCCTTCCTTTCTGCCCAAATCTCTCCTAATCTTAAAAAAAAGATCTTTCCCTAGACCCACTATTCCCTCAAACTATCATCCAATATATCTTCTTTTCTTCTCAGCTAAATCAACAGAGATTGTGATTCACTGAGATAAGGAACTCTCAGAGAAGACTCCCTGTACCAAAATATGGGCTGGTGATTTCTCTTCAATTGATTGTTTTAGAAAACTGCCTAAAGCACAGAGAGAATGACTTGTCCAGGGTCACACAGCCCTGACAGCTGTGTCAGAGATAGGGCTTAAGTCCAGGTCTCCCTGGCTTCAAGGACACCACTCTATCCACTGTACTACACTGTCTATTCTCAGCCAAACTACTAGTATCCACTCATTGATTCTTTTATTCCCCCTCTCTCTCACCCTTCATTCACTCATTACTCAATTGAAACTCCATGCTCCAAAGTTACACCTGCCCAGGGTCACACTGGCAGTGAGTATCTGAGGCTGGATTTGACCTCATGAAGATGAGTCTTCCTGACTTTAGGCCTGACATTCGATTCACTCAACCATCTAGCTGCCTTGGATACTCAGCAAGAATGTCATATATTTGAAAGAAATAGCAAGTTGTACATGATAGGTTTGCAATTTCATGTGAAATCATTTTTTTATATTTTACTATCTTATGGAAACATTTGTTTTATTCTATAAATTAAAAATAAAGTAAAATAAAAAGAATACAGTTTAGGTGGGTGTAGCTTCTCCATCCTCACATTCACCGTGGTACCTCCCTTGTCAAAGGCACATGTGAAACTGAACCCTGGTGCTCCTGACTCCTTGAGGATTGACTTTTGTACTTGGGCCACATGGAAGCTATGTCAGTGGTCTGAGGCTTGTTTCCCAGGGCCAGTTAAGTCTCTGTGATTATTTTAATATATTTTAAGGAAAAACAAATTAGTCTAGCATGTGTGGGGTAGGACCCCAAGAAAAGCTAGCTCATGCCACATGGCAGGACCCTGGGGCAAAACAAGCTAAGATACATGGCAAGGACCCTAAGAGATACTGCCCCTAATTCATGCAACCGTAGTATTTTCCTGCAAGAAAACCCTTTAAATCGCGCAAAAGAAGAGGGATGTGCTATGGTTTGGGTTTGTTTTGTTTTAAGGAGTCTAAGAGGCTTGGTCTTCCTGTCCTACAGCCTGGGTTGAGCTTGGGGTGGGGGGAAGGGCAGAGGGGAGCCCAGGCTAGAGGAAAGGGATGATGCCAGCTAGAGGAAGATAACTCTCAGTCCTTTAGTTTTTTTTAATTACTCCAAAACTCTTTTTTCCCAACAACCCTGTGAGGCTGATAGTGAGAGCTCTACTTGGGGATGGACGAATAGGGCTTTCCTCCGAAGTGCTGACTTAGAGGGAGGGCACATGTCTTCCACAATCTGATCACCATGTGGTGCCTCTGGGTCCTCGGTCATCTCCTGGCCACAAGCAACAGAACCGAAATAAGGTCGCAAAGCTCTGAATTTTTAAATACAGGAGTTTTTGTTTCACCCTGAAAGCAATAGGGAGCCACTGAAGACTTGAGCCAATCAGTTCCATTGTCAGGCCTGGTAACAGATTGTATCCAATACCCAAGCACCAGCCTACCCAAGTACAGTAAAGACTAGGCCATACAACTGATTAATAGGCTGTGAGTTCTTTGATCATGGTGCCTTTTTTTAAGAAATGAATAAATAAGTCTAGAAGTAAATTTCTGCCCATTGATCCTGATCACAGCCTCTGTGTTAGTCTCTGAATGCAGTGTTCCATCTCCTTTGTGTGGATCAAGGACTTTTTTCATTGCATGATGGTCTGCAAAGGCTCTACTTACTATTTCAACCTCTGCACCCTTATTTATGATAGCTCAGTGCCAAAGCAGATGGTCCATTTTTGTGAAAGTTCCCTTCTACTGGGAGACAAATGGAGGCTGAGACTTTAAGCCCCTTTCAACAATTGATGGAAAACCCACAATAATAAATCACATCCCATACTTAGCAATTCAATTGGAGTAAATCAAGGAGTCTAAGTGGAAAGAGATCTCCTCTAAACTCTGTACTAAGAGAACCACAATCAAGAATATGAGAAGATGTAATGGAAAATGCTAACCACATCCAGAGAAAGAACCATGGAGTCTGAATGCAGATCGAAGCATACTATTCTCACTTTTTGTTGTTTTATTTCCTTTCTTGTGGTTTTTCCCTTTTGTTCTGATACTTCTTTCACAACATGACTAATGTGGAAATATGTTTAACATGATTATACATATATAACATATCAGATTGCTTACTGTCTTGGGGAGGGGGGAGGAGAGAGAGGGAGGAAGAAAAATTTGGAACGCAAAACCTTATAAAAGTGAGTGTTGAAAACTGTCTTTACATTTAATTGGAAAGAAAATAAAATACTATTAAGGCAGAGGGAGAGTATGAGAAGAGGCTAGGAATCTATACCCCTTCCTGCTGACTCATCCGGAAGAGATAGATCCATAATTTCCTGAACCACTTCTAACTCATTTGCCCCATCACAGAGCCATTGTTGATAGATTTGGAAATCAATGTGTTCATGTTTTTTCTATAAGATGACATTCAATATATGATATATCTTCCATAGATTCTCCGTGAGTTCCTGGTATACTTTAATGAACTCAAAATAAAGAATTTGTACAGAAGGAAACAGTCCCTCATCTTGAACTTGGAAAACAGAAATAAAGATTCCAGTAAATAAAATTTTAGAGATTTTCAGAGGACTTATGAAGTCCTCTGAAAAATAGCTCACATTTTCTAGAGTATTTTGAGGAATAAAAAGTGCTTTCATTAAAAACAATCCAGGGAGATAGGTAGGATAAATTTTATCAACCTCATTTTTACAGATGGGGAAATCAAGAATCCAAGCAGTGAAATCATTTTGCACACAGCTCACAAGTATGATAGCTGAGAATTTTACTCACGTGGCCTTCTGTGCTACAACCATTTGCCCACCTCACTCAAGCAAAAGTTTGTGGATTGGAGCAATAGTTTTAAGTTTAGGATATTCTTTCAGAATACCCTCAGGCTCCCCTGTACCTACTGCTAGGGGCAAGATATCAGTTGCAAGAGGCAGCTACAAACTTTGTCCAAACTTTGCCTCTCATACACAACAGTGTGAGGCTGCCAGTGGCTAGATATTACTCTAGGGGACCTGGACTTATGCTTGCCTACACTTGGGATGAGAGAATTGTGGGCACATAAAATTCTTCCTTCCTGGATACGCAGCAGCAGAGGAGAGAACCCAAGGATGCACTGAACTACAAATTGTTTGAAGAACAAAGATATTGTTGAAAACCAAGTAAAAATCACGACTTACGAATGTCTTGCTCAGAAATGTGGCCTACAATCTGCTTAAAATAGAAGGCAGACTAAAGTGTTTTTAGAGCATATCTACTCTTGGTCCCATCTTCTAAAAATCAACCCTGCTTAATGGCCACCACTCATCCAACTTCTCCAATATGGTTGCCACTCTACTGAGCATCATTGGAGAAATTCATGGAATTAGCCTGATTTCACCTACCACAAATGCAAGGCAGGAATCCATTTCAAGATTCTCCCTTCTGTTTGTACTTCTGAAGACACGAACCCCGATCGTCGTCTGAACAGTAAACCCCTCCGTAGTCTGTACCTGACTAGTAATTATCTAGTGCTTGCTTTAATACCATCAGTGATAGGGAACCTACCACCTCCAAGGGCCATTCAACTGACCTTTGGAAAGTGCTTGTTTTCTTTACATCAAACCAAATTTGTTTCTTTGCACCCAGCTCCCATTTCTCCCGATTCTGACTTCTGAAACCAAGTGTAAGTTTAATCTTTCTTTTCCAAACAGGAAGTCTTTTAAACAGATCAATCAGCCAATTGGCCATCCAACAAATCTTTATTAAGTTCTACTGTGGGTCAAATCCTATTAGGGCAGTTAGGTGGTGCAGTGGATAGAGCACTGGGTCTGGGGTCAGGAAGTCCTGAGTTCAAATCTGGTGTCAGACACTTACTAGCCTTACAACCCTGGGCAAGTCACTTAACCATTTTCCTCAGTTTCCTCATATATAAAATGAGCTGGAGAAGGAAATGGCAAGCCACTCCAGAACCTTTGCCAAGAAAATCCCAAGTGAGGTAACAAAGAGTCAGACATGACTAAAATGACTGAACAACAGATACTATGCTAATTGCTGGGGATATAAAGGCAGGAGTGATAAAGTCCCTTCCCTCAAGGACTTTATATTCCATCAGGGGAACACTATGCACATTAGTTACATATAAAATAGAAAGTTATTTGGGAAGAAGGACACTATCAGGTGATGGAGGGGTGGTCAAGAGAAGCCTCATAAAGAGGGTAGCATTTGACTGAAGTCCTGAAAGAGACAAGATTGTCAGAGTTGGAGTGAGGACAGCACATTCTAGGCATGGGGACAGCTGATGAAAAGATCCATTGACTGTACTGGAGGGAGTACAAAGGGGAGTACAGTGGAATACGGACTATAAGATAGATTGGGACCAGTTTGTAAAAGCCTTTAAATGTCAAGCAATTAAATTTATACTTGATTCTAGAGGTAAAAGGGAATCCCTGGAGTTTATTGAGTAGGGAAGTAACTTAGATCTGTCAGTTCTGTGGAGGACAGGCTGGAGAAGGGGGAGACACACAGTAGAGAGGCCATGGTGAGGGCCATTACAATTCCCAGCAAGAGGTGATGTAGGCTTGAGCTAGGGTTGTGGCTGCATGGATAGAAAGGACATCCGAATGAGATGTTGCAGAAGCAAGATTTGGTAAGTGATTGGAAAACGGTGGAAGAGTAAAGATTCAAGGATGATAATTTTGTGAACTTGAGTAGCTAGAAGGGTGATGACACCCTCAACAGAAATAGCATGGTTTGGTAAGGGGCAGATTGGAGGCTAAGATAAGGACTTTGCTTTGGATGTGTTGAGTTAGAGATAGCCGGATGACATCCAATTCAAAATGCCCAGTAGGCAGTTGGTAATTCAGGGCTTGGAGACAGTTATATCCCCTCAATCATCCTGCTTTTCAAGAGAAAAATTCCCAGGTACTTCAATCAATTGATCCCAGCATATGTCACTAGCCATCCCTTTAACGTGTTCCCTAATTTTCCCACTGGCCTATAGTCTGAAGCCCTACTCCCTCCCCTTCTTTAATCTTCATTCCAATCTCTGCCATAGGATGGAACTGTTTGCATGTCCCATTCCCCACTATATATCAAAGTCAACATTTCCAAAACTAAGCTTCAGACCTTTTCCCAAAAACCTATTCTTACTTTGGGCTCCATTTTTTCTTGGTATAATTTTTACTCTCCTTTCTTCAGAATTACTTATCAATGATTTGTTGCTAAGTCCTGGCCATTCTACCTCTGCTATGTTTTCCACGTCTGTCTTTTCCTCTTGGTCACCATCCTAGTACAGGTACTCATTAGCACCAGTCTTGACTATTATAATAGCTTCCTAAAAGAATTCCTGTCTCCACTCTTTCTATTTTTCAATCCACCCTTCATATCACTGTCAATCTATTCTTCCTTATTCTGATACATCACTTCTCTGCCCAATAATCATCAATGTCTCCCAAATGCCTACCAAGTAGAAGTAAAATCGTTTGCCTGATATTCAAAACCCTCCTCCATCTGGTATCACTGTACCTATGCATCCTAATCTTCTGCTACTATCTTTTATGGATTCTATGCTAAAGATGAACTTAGCCAATCTCTGAGCTCAGAAGAAAGACTACTTGGCTTTCCTGTTCCTGTGGCTTTACAGAAATTATTTCCTACAATTAGAAATTTTCTCTTTCACTTGATGACCTACAGAATTCTTACTCATCCTTTAACAGTGAGAGTCTAGAGTTTATCTAATCCAACTCCTTTATTTTATAGATGAGGAAAACTGAGACTCAGAAGGGTGAAATGAATTCTTCCTCCATCTATTATTCTTTCCTCATACCCCTCTTTGATAAGGACCTTTTGTTTTGCTTTTACCCCATTGTTATATTCTATCTTATTAAATTATTGTATCATAAGTATTTGCACATGCGTTGTACCTTCCTATTTAAATGGAAGATGATCCAGAGGGCAGGTGCTGTTTTTTAACTAAACACTGTATTTCTCCCAAGGTCTAGCACAGTGTTCTGCACACTGCAGGTACTTAACAAATGTTTCTTCAATCTAGATTTGAATTCTTTGTGATTTAGAAACATTTATTGGGCTACAGTTCTGTGTGGCATAAAAGATAGAGTGACTTACTTGTAGTTAGGAAGACAGGGCTTGAAATCTTGCCTCAGACACTTATATGGTTGCAGTTAAGTAACATGACTTCAGTGACCTTCAGTTTCCTCATTTGTAAAAAGAGTGGGTTAGATTAAATGAACTCAGAAGTCCCTTAGAGTTGTGACTCTATGATTTTAAGCCCTTGTGTCTTTGGGATGTGGGAGTTTTGGATGTAGATGGTTGATGAAGGAGCTGTGTGACTGACCCCCTGTGTTCTGGGTGATTTTGACTGGTCATTTAGAAAGATGGTAACAAAATATTCTTTAAGACATCTCTGATCAACCAAGTTGAGCACTGGATGTCACTGTTGTGCCACAAAAGCACAACAGTTCAGAGTCCATGCTGATCATTCATGATGGGTCCCACAGGCAATTTCAGGGATAGTTCAATTTCTCATTAATTGCTGTTGCACTATGGCATTGGTCAAGTTCTACTGGGGTGGTCAAGACATGCTCCAGCTGACAGGGAAATAAAAAGAAAAAGTGGCTTGCCAAAGATTATTCCCATTGCATCCTCAAATGTCAGAGCTAGAAGCAATGCAAGCACATAAACATAGAACATCAAAATAAGAAGGGATCTTAGCACATAAGAAATGAAATGTCAACTAGAAGGGAATCTGGAACATAAAACACCCATTGATTGAGCATAGATGGACCACAGTGTGTATGGGATATTGGAGCTAGAAAGGAATTTGAAGTTCATCTCATCCAATAACTAATCTCCTAATTTTATTTTTTTTAATGTTTTATCCAATTAAATGTAATTCACTCCTTTTGGAAGGCTTATCAGCTTGTTGATCCAATTAGTTATGATTGTAAAGCCTACACCAGCTTCACAGCTCTCCCCTTCACTGTGGTCACTCCAACTTCAGCAAGCTGGCCTTCGTTTGCCAGGCTTGTTACACTCAGGTCTGCGATTTGGATGAAATACCTGCTGAGTTCTCTTGCAACAAGAGCCATTTGTCTTTCAGGTCTACTGGATTTTGTGTTGTCTATAAGTGTGTGCACAGTCCATGTACTGATGGCAAATGGAATCATCTTTGCAGAAGATTGTACATTTTTTTTTGTGTGTTTCAACCACAAGGTGAGATCCTCACCTGCCATGGTAATCAGGTCAGGGTTGGGTAAGTAGACAGTGTTTAGGGCATCTTTTCTAGACCCTTCCTCACACCAGGAGGTGAATAGTGTGATCTTTAAAAGACTGTTCAGACACCAGGGGGCTGCCAAATCCTGCTGCTGCTTCCAGCAAGAAGATGACCCTACGTCCTGGGCTGCCTGCATGCGGGGTTGTGACTACAGCTCCCAGTGTCTCTGCAGCTTCTGCTTCATCACTTGCCTGTCAACCTGGCAAAAATGGTTTACCAAGGTGTAGCTACTACACATGCTACAGCTTCTTGGAGCTACAGGTGAGAATTAGGTGGATCAGGCAGACACCAAAGGTGGAAAGCAGCCCTGAAAAATGCTAAACAGCCCTCCAAACCAGAGTTACTAGTATTCCCTGAACTCACCCTATACCCCACACAATCATGTGCCATAACTTGTATAACCCTTCCCCTCAATTTCCCATTCTTTTGTTGTTCAGTAGTTTTTTGGTCATGTCTGACTCTCTGTGATCTTATTTGGGGTTTTCTTGGTAAAGATACTAGACTGGTTTGCCATTTCCATCTCCAGCTCATTGTACAGATGAGGAAACTGAGGCAGGATGAAGTGACTTGTCCAGGGTCACCCAGCTAGTAAGTATCTGAGGCCAGATTTCAACTCAGGAAGATAAATCTTCCTGACCCCAGGCCTGGCGCTCTATCTACTGTGCCACATTTTTTTCTAGCTCCATAGAATAGTTTGAATGGTATGGCACTGAAGAAGTAAATTAATTTAGGTACAGTTGTCATTTTTACAATCTCCTAATATGAGAGATGCAAAGACTGAGGCCCAGAGAAGGAAATGACCTGCTCCATTTACAGAGATAGAGGTGCCAGACCCAGAATTCTAAACCCGGTCATGGTTATCATCCTGAATCAAAATAGCTTTGAGATCATGCCTAAGGGCTCTGGGCTGCTCCATTCAAATACAGCAGAAACCTTTTCCAGGTATTTTTTCCATGCCTGCACTGAAATATGCATTTAATGAATCCTTGTTGACTGACCGGTCTCCTCGATTAAGAGTGTGAGCTCCTTGAGAGCAGGTGCTGGCTTCTCTGGGCCTCCCTCACACTCAGTCACTTGGCTTGGTACCTTTCAAATATTTTTTTCTCTTTTATTCATCCATGTCATGTAAGGTCTGTTTGAAAAACATAGGAACATTGAACCAGGTGGGGAGGGACACCAAAAAAAGAAGACTTGACAGTACGTGATGGCTGTCTTCAAGAGTTTGAAGAGTTGTTGATCAGAATTGGAACTGCGATGGTAAATAAGAGCAGGTTGATATGCAATGGCTAGAAGCATCAGAGAATAAGACTGAGTTTTAATGGAAGGAGAAACTGACAATTAGAGTTGTCCAGTGGAGTGGGCTGGCTTAGGACCTTTCCTCCTCACTGGAGTCATTCAAGCAAAAACTGGAAAGGTGGTAGAATGAATTTCTGTGTGTGTGCAGATGGGTTTGGATCAGCGGTGTCAGACTCAAATAAACTGTACATAAGGATCAGGGGGCTATATATTGACTTAGAAAACCACATATGAGCATTATCTGTGTTTTACTGTATTTGTATTTATTTATTAAATATTTCCCAATTATATTTTAATCTATCTTACTTGGCAGTCTTGTGGGCTGCATACACTTGCCTTGGCAGGCCATGTATTTGATCTGGTCCAGATAATCTCTGATATCCTTTCCAACTCTGAAATTCTGTGATTCTGGAAATGAAAAGCTCTCCATGCTTAAGAGAAATTTCTTTCTCCAGTGTTACAAAAATGCATACTCTTAGCCAGGTGTACTGCATTAAACTTTATGAAATAATTACAGCAACATTTACTTAGCTAATTAGCCCCCAATACTAGCTATTGCTCTCATCTTCTCACTCCATAAGCCAGTTCCGCACAGCAAAATTTTCTATGAAAGTTTCTACTAAATTACTTTCTGACACAGCAGTTGTCAATCAATCAGGTGATTAAGCCAGCCACAAATAAGTATTAAGTACTTTACTTTGTGCCAGGTACCAGGCTAGGGGGCTTACAACAAAAACAGTAAAAATAACACTCTGAGAGAACAGCATCACAGCAATGGTATTTACAGGAAACAACATTGGAATAAAAGGAACTTTCCTGTTTTAGGGAAGCTGGGTGACATGTTGGTTAGTGAGCTAGGCTTGGAGGCAGGAAAACCTGAGTTCAAATCTGTGTGATCCTGGGAAAGTCACTCGATTTTTTCTCAGCCTCTACTTATTCATCCCAAAAACAGGGATAGTAATAACCTACTTCACAGAGCTTTTGTGGAGAACAAATGAAATGATACATGTAAGGCATTTGGAAACCTTCAGACACTATAGACAGCTAGCTCCTGTTTTCACCTTCACATCAGATGTTACATCAACCAATCTTTATTAGTCTTTATTAGGCACATACTATGTGCCAGGCACATGCTAGGTAGGTGCTCAGGAGGCAAATACAAAGATTCAATGATCCCTACTCACAACTTACATCTGTGAAATGAGGAGAAAGTGCCATTAGTTTCTAGGAGTAAGAAACTTTTATGAGAAAATCCAATCAGTGATAAAGTTCCTTCTCTTCAACAAAAAATAGAAAAAAGTAAGGTTGTTGCATTTTTTCATTTCCATTATAGCTCCAAACAAGGCTTAATGTTGTGGTGATTTTGGTTGGGATGGAAAGCTGATAAGTATAATTGTAATCACAGGATGTATTGCAGGATGTAAATATTTGGAGAGTAATTAAAAAAACAAACAAACCTATTTTGCCTCTTTAACTTTTTAAGGTACTTGATTCATAAGGACACCAAATAAGCAGGAAAATAAGTGAAAGAGCACTTAATGGAAGAAATATGAAATGGTGGGCTCAGCATTTATTTGTGGTTTGGTCAAGTATGAGCAGGGGGAAATGGCAGAGCAGTGTGGGTGAGGGGAAATGTCATCAAATCACTGAAATTGATCTGGAAAGAACACTCCAGGGCTTTCCAAATGATCATGGTGTGTGGCATTGTCAACTCCCCTCCCTGACTCGGTAGGCTGTTTTACTATATGTCCTTTACCATAACTAACCGAAGCACATACTTTAGTCATTCCATTATGGTCTTGTGGATGGTTGACCAATGAATACACAACAATTGACCATTCGCCTCACTCCAAAATGATAGTTCTGTTAGGATACATTTCTTTTTTATAAAAATAAGATAATTAATGTACAGAGGCTTAAACTACATTTCTAGTCATGTATAGAAACGGTGCCAAAAGTTAGGAGACAGACATAGATTATCCTCTTTTCAAAAATGAGAACACAATTCAATAAACTTACCTGCCTACCATATTCTAGGCATTATGCTAAGTGCTAGGGATAAAATAAGAAAAAGAAAGACAGATCCTGCCCTTTAAGAGATTACAGTCTAATGGGGGAAGACAACAAACAAAAGAAAACTGGAAAGGGAGGAATGGGGAGGGACACCAGGGGGTACATTTTTTGAGCTGAAACCAAGCAGAGCTCCAGAGGGAGATTGAGATGAGAGGCCCATCCAGAGCTTACCTCTTTGAAGGAGGTATTTAATGTTCCAGCCTCCAAACAGAGGAGAAATGAGGCCAGGGAGGTGGGAAGGTGAGTATCTAAGGCTGAGTTAGCCTCATGCTTTCGAAAAGTCAAGGAAATGTATTGTGAGAGACAGCACAGTTAGGAAGAGGACTTAGCTACTAACACCAATATTTCACGAATACTAAAGCAAAGCTCAGGTTGTCCATCTGTTTTCCCTTCCTCCTCTCCTTGGTGACTGGCCACCACAATCTTCTCTTGTTGAGATGCATTCTTGATGATGTCTTTCATTTGTTCGTTCATTCAATAAGCATGTGTAAAGCACTACTAAGTCTTGGGCACGTGCTACTCTGGGGAAATGAAGACAAGTAACTTACATTCTATTGCAGAGACGACATGAGATAATAGTAATGTCCAACATGTATATAATGATTTAAGGCTTAAAAAAAGAAGTTCGTATATACTTATATGCATATACATATATGTATGTATGTGTATGTGTGTGTGTGTGTGTATATGTAAAATCTCACTGAACCTCTACAACAACCTCGGCCTTGTTTTACAGGTGAGAAAATTGTGACTGAGCAGCTTGGTCAAGGTTTCACAGCTAGTAAGTGTCTAAGATGGGAGTTGACCTCAAGTTTTAATGACTCCCAGTCCAGTACTCTCTCCACTGGTCCAAATTGCCTATGAGCCATACTTCAATTTAGACAACCATTAAGTATATTCTATATGCAACAAAAAAGGCAAGTAGGTGGCTCAATAGAGAGAGCGCTGGGCCTGAAGTCAGGAAGACCTGAGTCAAATCTAGCCTCGGACACTTTCTAGCTTTGTGACCCTGAGCAAGTCACTTAACCTTTGCTTCAATCCACTGGAGAAATAAATGGCAACGCACTCCAGTATCTTTCTTTGCCAAGAAAATCAAATGGCCAGTATCGGCGTGCTATGTTCCACGGGGTCATGAAGAGTCAGACAAGAATGAATGATTGAACAACAAAAATGTGCAAGGCTCTATGAAGACAAAAGTGAAAAAACTCACTCTCTCTCTCTCTCTCTCTCTCTCTCTCACACACACACACACACACACACACACACATCATACTTAATTTCCCATTCCTTACTTTATTTTTCCTTCATTTTTCTCAATCATCCCAAGAGAGTCTTTATCTTTTTTCTTCTTTCTGCCCTTTTCTTTGCTCCATTTGTGAGTTCAGAAAATCTTATCAATTCCTAAAAGTGTACCTTTCATGTGCAGAAAAGAAAAGGAGAACCCGAAGAATGGAAGTGAAATTATAGGAAAAGAGCAGCACTGTCCATCCAACAAGCAACTACCCTTTGCCAGACACTGGAGATTCTAAACCCAGAGTGATACAGACCCTTCTAGAAAGGAACTTCCATCCTCTTTAGGGGGACAATGGCAGCACACAGATATAATTTACTATCTTTAAATATAATTTGATTTATTTAATATATAATTAATACACAATAATATGGATATAACAACAGCGCACAACATAATTTAGAGAAGAGGGAGAACATGCTAAAAATTAAGGGGAAGAGGACACATTGACCAAGTTTTAAAGCCTTTCTCTGCACCCAGATGTCACCTCCAGAATGTCCACCAATGTTACCAACCACTGCCTCATCTTGCAATTAATCCTAAGTTTCATTAGCATCAGGATCCAAAATGCATGACAACTTTGGTGGATCCATGATGTCACCATCCTGGGTGGGACACCCCAGGTGTACGCTGCATCATCTTGTGTGATTCTTATCTAGACAATTTTAATGAGGGAGAGACCAAGTGTCCAGGTGCCCATATTTCTGATTTTCTGGGCTCTTCTTCAGAAGAGCAAGTTAAATCTTTGTTAATCACATAGGAAAGACTTAAAGGATGATTGCCCAGCCTAAGAGGGTTTTCACATGTTGGCAATTTGCCATTGTATGTATTTTAGATGGAATTTCCTGCAGGAATAAGAAAAAAGGAAAAATAGTTAAATTGCTAAATGTTTTAAGCAAATACGGATGGCTCCCAACGTGCAAACAGGTTGTGTTCTGAAAGTACTTCAGTAAATCATTCATTTGGAACATAGAAAAACATTTCTTATATCAATAAAATACTCAGCAAGTGTCTATTAAGTGCCAAGCATTGGCAATTTCAAAGACAGAAGCAGTATTTTCTGACCTCAAAGAACTTACATTTTCTCTGAAGAGACATGCACATGTAGAAATATATTAACAATGTATACATAAATATAAGAGAACTCACTAGCAGCTGAATATCTTCCATATTGAAGACAGAATGTGAGCTGAGTTTTGAAGGAAAGTGGGGCTTCTCTGAGGTGGAGAGGAGAAGGGAGTGCAAGCTAGGCATGGGTATCAGTCTCACAAGAGACAGAACGTCCCAGGCGAAAGATGACCAGTTTGTCAGGATGATAGTGTGAAGGGGAGGAATAGAAAAGAAGGTTAGGTTTGGGAAGGATTTAAATGTCAAATACATGAGTTTGTATTTGAATCCAATTATGAAAGTTGAAAAGTACATAAGAACTCTGTGAAGCATTTGTATAAATTTCAGAAAAATAATTACATACATATATTTGTTATATGTTCAGGGAGGACTAGCACGTCTGGGATCCTTAAACTTCATCTACCTTTGGTGTCTACCTGTCACTCAACTATCACCTGTGGTTTCAAGAAGCCATAGTATGTGCACCCTGGTAAAAATCATCCTGGCAGACATGCTAAACCATCTTAAGACTTACTGACAGGCTTCAAACCCATTGGCGAAATAGGGGGGTGTCTAACCCAAGCTTGTGAAGATTTTCCCCAGCAGAATAGGTAGATGAGAACAATTTACCCCAACAACCATGAAAATGGCTGAAGCAAGCCCTCTGGAGTGCTTAGAGTTTGGTCAGAGAGCAAAGATACTAAGACCATGCTCTGCATCCCAAGCCATAGCCAAACATCCTGACTTTGGTCCTGCCACTGGACTTAGGCAACTGGGAGAGAGAATGAGGCTGATGACTTTATGCAGCTCTGCCTCACTTAAATCCAAGATATCACCCATAATGTCATTGGTCCTCTTTGAAAACAAAAGACAAACAACAGAAGTAAAAAGGAGTCATGACAGTTTTATGTGAAGGATAAATGAGAAGAGGGAAAAAACTTAAATCAGGGATAAGGATGAGAAAATGACTGTGCAGGAAAAGTAATACTTAGGCATCTGATTGTGTGGTGAAGGGGGATTAGAAAGCTGAAGATGACTCTGAAGATGCAAACTGTAGCACCCACTACAGAAAGAGGTAAACAGAAGCTAGAAGAGCAGCGAGGCCATTTTAGGAGAAAAGATGACTAATTATCTTTTGGAGACTCTTAGACTGAGAGGTCTACTGGACAGCAAGCTCAGGACTGAAACTAAGGAGAGAGACTAGTTCCAGATCAAGAGTGGGAACCTGCCGCAGGTTCCTCACCCCTGTTCTAGATGTGCAGATTTGGAGCTTTTCTGAATGGAGATAACATTTGAGCCCATAGAAATTGACGAAGTCACCTAGAGAGAAAATAGGGAATGAAGAGAGAAGTGGGTCCAGGAAAGAGCCTTTGGGTACCCCCACAATTAAGGGGCATGGCACTCAAGGAGACTGAGTGATCAGACAGGTAAGAGGAGAACAGGAGAAAGCAGTGACATCAAAACTCTGAGAGGAGGAGAGAACAGTCAGCAGAGTCGAAAGCTGCAATGACATCAAGGAGGATGAGGACTGAGAAAAGGCTGCCATATATAGCCATAAAGACATCATTGGTAACTTGGGAGGGGACACTTTCAGTTGGGGGATGAAGTCAGAATCAGATTGCAAAGCATTCAGGTATCCTTGCAACCAGACTTTAAAATTTGTCTGTCACATGACATCTGCCCGTTCTGAAAGTGTTTCCCTAAATTTTTGACCTGACTATGATGTGCACTAAGCATGCCTGTCCATCCCCTCCGTCATTATTAGGGAAAAAAATGCTAATTGTTAAATTAGAGTAATGTTTCAGATTTCCAACTGGGCCATTCTAGAGTTCTGAAAATATATATTGACTGCATAGATATGAAATGCTTTTAATGTGATCTTCCCATTCAGACTTGATTTCAAGATGCCAATAAATCTCTTAATGTATTCAGATATAGTCTTCTCTTGTTTATTTCCATGCCTAGAGGAACACAAGGTATATGTGTGTGTTTTTTGTTAATTTATAGAATAAAAAAAGTATTTCTGGAACATAGTATGATGAAAGATGATTGCTCATGAAATTGAAAATCTATTATGTATAACTTGCTATTCCTTTTAAATACTTAATAAAGTCATCATTGATTTTTTCCTTTTTTTCTTCCCTTCCATCTCCCCTCCCCCACTGTAGAGATGTCCACCATTGCACACCAATATGTACACGTATGTCTGTGTGTGTATGTATGTATAAAATCATTTTATACATACTTCTGTTTATCAGTTCTCTCTCTGGTTTCAGATGTCTTTCTTTATAGGTCCTTTGTAGTTAATTTGGTTATTTATAATAGTCCAAATAACTTATTCATTCAAAGTCATTCTTAAAACAATATTGCTGTTGCTACATACAATGTTCTCTTGGTTTTGCTCATTTCACTCTTCATTATTAAAAAAAGCTTTTTGTACAAATCCAAGGTATATGTGGAGCTCACCTGGAAGCATTCACTATCAATTTTTCTGTGGTGTTTGTAAAGGAGTTTATATTTATTGAGTCAAAATGATGTTTTTTATACCATTGAAGTAAAAGTCTACCAGACGAAGGAACTATTAAATGTGTGTTCTGGGCAACATATAACTTGGGTGTCATCTGAGTGTATCAATGGAATAATAGGATGTTTTGATTCTACAGTCTCTTGAAATTGAAGTTCATCCTTAATTCTATTAAGGAGAGATGATGATAGATTTAAGGAAGAACCATAATGGGTTCAAACTATCTCCCATTTAAATGAACTGTTGTCATCAACCTTTTGGTGGCATGTTTTATACAGAGAACAATTTTACAGATAGACATGAATCACTCCACCATTCTCCCTAAATGCATGGGTCTATTTTATATATTTGCAGTACAAGAACAAACCATGAGTGCATTACTGAGTCAAAGGTTTTTCAATAATCATCCAATAAAGTATAAATGTTATAGCACTTTCAGGAAGCTTATGTAGTCATTACTGAAGCAATAATAAATTGTTCTTTACGTATCTGGTTTTGTTGGTTTTTTTGCTTTCTCTTGTTTGGGGCTTTTGGTACAATCTTTTGCTCCAGATGCAATCATTATTTTCTTGTGTTTATATCATTTTAAGTGATAGGGGTTGTTAATACTTTGTATAAAGTAAATAAATGTGTATATAAATGAATAATTGTCCCATATTTAGAGGTATCACTGATGTCCTCAACTTTTATTAATAAATATGTAAGATCTTCTGTTAAAAAATTTGCTTTCTAGTCATTCTCCAATTGATAAATGGTCAAAGCATATGAACAGGGAGTTTCCAGAGGAAGAAACAAAAGATATCTATAGTCTTATGAAAAAATGCCCTGTCACTATCGATTAGAGACATGCAAATCAAAACAACTCTGAGGTACCACATCACAACTGTCAGATTGGCTAACATGAAAAAACAGGAAAATTATAAATGCTGGAGTTGTGGGAAAATTGGAACACTAATGCGTTGTTGGTGGAGTTGTGAACTGATCTAACCATTTTGGAGAGCAATTTGGAACTATGCCCAAAGGGCTATAAAAATGTGCATACCCTTTGGCCCAACAATACCACTTCTAGGGCTGTATCCCAAAGAGATCATACAAATGGGAAAAGGACCCACATGTACAAAAATATTTATAGCAGCTCTTTTTGTGGTGGCCAAGAACTGGATGTTGAGGTGATGCTCATCAACTGAGGAATAGCTGAACAAAGTTGTGGTATATGAATGGAATAGAATAATACTGTGCTATAAGAAATGATGAGCAGGAAAACGTTAGAAAAACCTGGAAAGACTTACATGAACTGATGCTGAGTGAGGGTAGCAGAACCAGGAGAACATTGAACGCAGTTACAGCCACTTTGTATGATGACTAACTTTGATAGACTTGGCTCTTCTCTGCAATGCCAGGTTATAAGACAACTCCAAAAGGCTCATGATGGAAAATTCTATCTACATCCAGAGAAAGAATTATGGAGTCTGAATGTAGATAAAGCATACTATTTGCTCTCTCTTTTGTTTTGTTTTGTTTCTTCTTTCTTGTGATTCATTCCATTGGTTTTAATCCTTTGCAAAATGACTGATGTAAAAATATGTTTAATATGAATGTATATGTAGAGCCTATATCAGACTGCACACCATTTTGGGAAAGGGGGAGGAGAAAGAGGGGGAGAAAATTTAAAACTCAAAAGCTTGTGATATTGAATGTTGTAAAAATAAGTAAATATTTTTAAAAAGATGCTTTCTGTGAGGAAACTGGTACAATGACTAACTAATACATCTGAGTCAATGCATATGGGTGTTATCCAGCCCCGCCCCCATCTTATATTTCTATGGAGAAGCTAGTTACAGTTTCTCCTCTTAACATAATTATTCTTTCATTCATTATATCAATGATGTACAAGTTTTCTGTTTCTTACTTTATTTTCATTGTATTGGACTTCAACCAGTCAACGAAATTTATTAAACACCTACTATATGCCAGGCACTATGCTAAGTGCTGGGGCTACACAAAGAGGGAAAACAAACAAACAAACCAAAACCACTGAAAAAAGTCATTGTCCTCAAGGAGTTTACTATCTACATGCAAACAAATATATACAAAGTAAGCTATATATACCATAAATGGCAAATAATTAACAGACAGAAGGCACTAGAATTAAGAGGAATTGGGGAGGGCTTCTTAGAGAAGGTGGGGTTTTGGATGAGACTTAAAGGCAGCCAGGGAGATCAGTAGGTGGAGCAGAGGAAGGAGAGTGTTGTAGACATCAGAGACAGCAAGAGAAAATACTCCAACCCGAGAGACTGAACATCTTGTTTGTGCAACAGCCAGGAGGCTGATGTCACTAGATTGAACAGTGCATGTCAAGGGACAGGGTATAAGAAGACTGGAAAGGTAGAAGGGGGCTAGATTATGAAGTTCTTTCAATGTCAAACAGACCTTTTTGTATTTTATTCTAGATGAAATAGAGAACCTCCAGAAGTTTAATGAGGATGGAGATGGCATAGTCGGACCTGCAATTTAGCAAAAATCATTTGGAAATTGAACGGAGGATGGATTAGAGTGGAGAGAGGCTTGATGCTGAAGAGTGGAAAGATTGACCTGAGCTGATGAATGCAAAGTGAAGGAAGAAATAATAAGAAAAGACTATTCATAGTGGCTACAAGAACAACCTCAAAACTATCGAAAATAAAGGCCATAAATTTACGAAGAACAAACACGGCCTCAAATAAGAGAAATGAAAAGACCCCTCCCTGAATCCCTTTGCAAAGGGAAGTGAGATGGGACATGGCTGTGGAGCACAGTCACATTTTAATCACTTTCAGAGTTATATCTTCTCAATGACATCAGATTTTTTAATGTATTAATTAGTATTGTTTATATTATTTCTATTCTTTTTTCTAAAAAAAAGTCTTTGTTATGAGGGATGGATGGTAGGGGGAGGAAAAAGGATATGGAGGAAAATCTAGGCAGCATAAAAATGAAGCAAATCAAAGAAACTTCTTTAAAATACAAGGTGTGAGGCATACTGATAAAGTTAACCTATGTCAAAAGCCAAACATGAAAGACAGAAAGGGACATGAAAATGGATATTGACGTAGAAAGAGATGGGTACAAGAGCAGGAAGATGGACAGGGTTGTGGACATAGCTAGAAGGTTTTAGCAGGGTTTTTCCTTCTATTGCCTACTAGAAGTGTTTGTGGGCCATCACCAGTCATCTTGACTTATGTCTTGCCACTAGACTCCAATGACTCTGGAGGAGAGTGAGGGTGATGACTTTGTGTAGCTCTGGCTCACTTAAACACAATTCACATGTGAGTCAAGACATTGCCATGATGTCATCAGTCCTCTTTGAAAATGAGGGATGAACAACAGAAGTTAGTTTTAGCAAACTTAGAGATTACTTAGTACAATGGTCTCACTTTACTAATGAGGAAATTGAGGTTCAGAGAGGGCAAAAGTTTCCCAAAGTCACACATGATTATGGAAACCTACATTTCCCATGTGATGGAGGGGTTTGGGGACATTGTTTTATTTTGTAAAATCTGAAGTCACTCATGAATCTGACTCAAACAAGGAAACATCTTTAAGTGAGGTAACACATTCAGTATTCTTCAGTGTACGACACCATTTTTTTTCCCTTAGCACCTTGCCAAACACATGGTCACATCCTAGTTCTTTTCATAGTCGCATTTCCCAATTACTATCTCTTTCCCTCCTTCCTACCTAGGTAAGTAGTTTTTTTTTAATTGCATGATGTGAATTTGTGGATTCTATGTGTGTCTCTCAAAGGCTAATTGGTTTACATCCAGTTTTCTGTGGTTAGCCACTTAAATACAAAGCTGTTTTTTTCTACATGATTCATGACATCCTCACCCTATCAGTTCTTAGAGCCATTACTTTAGTCCAGTCAGGAATATAATTATCTTTTCATCATTTTCTGTTTTTATCTTTCACCCCTTACCTCACACTTTTCTGAGATCTTGCCAAAGTTGGAAGTTGAAGGGCTAAATTCATGTGAGAGAGCTGTATCTGACATATAGGCTAAAAGTAGAGATTACTGGAAATGGCGTGATAAACCCATTTGGGCTATTACGGGCAACTTGAGATAAAGTAGAAAGGTGATGAGGTCGAAGACCTGAAATACATTCCTGCGGCCACCATTGTAACATAGCATTGATATCATGTTTGGAGATCATCAGGAAAGCATGTGTAGCCATGTGGTAAAGCAGAGTGGTTCTGAAACGAATTCACATGAACCTGACACTGGGTTTACAATTACTTATTAAGCACTGATTTCATGCTCCTAACTGTACGCCAAGCCCCGTGGAAGATAGAGAGGTAGTGTCATATGGCAGATATGGCACTGGTCTAAAGTCAGGAAAGACCTGAGTTCAAATCCCATCTTACACAAATTGCATTTCTAAGCCTTGGTTTCCTTATTTATGCAATGAAGACACTTAATAACTATTGTATCTGCCTCATGCTCTAGCATGCACAGTGGCCACACCTCCAGCAGATGGGCTAAATCAAGCTGAGGGCAGCCAAAAGGCTTTAACCCATTGGTGAGTTAGGGGGATAACTTCTGATGGAATGGGTGGATGAGAACAATTGTGTGACATCACCCACGAAGGCAGTTGAAGCAAGGGTTGTAGAGAGCTTGGTAAGACGTTGAAGACACCAAGGTCATCCACTGCATCCTGGGCTGTTGCCAGTTGTTCTGACTTTTGTCTTGCCACTGGACTTTGATGACTCTGGGAGAAAGAGCAAGGCTGATGATTTGTACAACCCTGCCTCACTTAAATCCAATTCATGCACAAGTGAAGACATCACTGTTTCATAGTGTCATTGGTCTTCAAAAATGAAGAATAAACAACAACATCATTTGCCCCATTAGGTTGTGGGGAGGTCCAAATAAGATAACGTGGTAAAGTGCTATATAAATGTTAGCTGCCATTTTGCCAAGGTCACAGGGGGCAGCCTTTCCCTCAACACTTACAATCTAGTTGAGAAGAAAGGATGATCATTATAAAAATAATATAATATTTCAGCACTTGAATTAATCTGTGACTTTACCAGTGGATACTGTCCATCAATGCAGATATCAATCACCCAATCAATTAACAGGCATTTATTAAGCACCTACTGTCACCCATTGTGGTGGGTGCTGGGGAAGATCCCCTGCCCTCAGAGAACTTCCATTCTATTGAGGGAAACAACAGGAACCCATAGACCAAACAAGTCTGAAACCTCTTCCATGAGACGGGCCTCCAAATATGTGGCTAAACTCCTTGGAAAAACTGTCCATATTCTGAGCTTCTACTTTGTCTTTCTTAAACCTAGTCGAGTCTGGTTGGCAACCTCATCATTCAACTGAAAGCACCTTTTCTGAAGTTACCAATGATTTCTTAGTTGCCAAATCTAATGGCCTTTCCTCAGTCATCATCCTCTGTCCATCACCTCCTTCTCCAGAGTACTTTCTCTTCTCTAAGGTTTTGTGCCTGACTATATTCTTTCCTGGTTCTCCTCCTACCTGTCTGACTGACTCTTTCCAGTGTCTTTTGTCGGATCTCCCTCCAGGTGTCTGTGAATCTCCCTGAAGGCTCTGTCCTGGGTGTCTTTCTGTTTTTCCTGTGGATTGCTTCATCTGATGATCTCATCAGCTCCCACAGAGTCACTTAGCATATCCATGCAGATGATTGCCAGATTTTCCTATCTACTCCTCACTTATCTATCCTCCAGAGTCAAATCTCCAATTGTCTCATGGCCATCCCAAGCTGGGTGTTCTGTAGACATCACAAGCTCCATGTGTTCAAAACTGAACCCATTCTCTTTTTTCTCCTAACCCCTCCTCTTCCTAACTTCCCATATTACTATTCCGGTCACTATCCTTCTGGTCATTCAGGCTCATAGTCTGGGTGTCATCCTCAATACTCCTTTCTCTCCTCTGATACTTCCACCACCCTGGCCCAGGCCCTCAAAACCTTACCCTGGGACTGTTGTCCAGGGTTTTCTGATGGGTGGGTTCTTTGCTTCTTCCCACTCTGGTTTATCCTCCATTCAGCTGCTAAAGTCATCTTCCTAAAAGGCAGATCTGACCATGTTACCTCCTATTCAATAAACTCCAATGGCTCCCAATCATCTCCAGGATACACTATGCAATCCTCCTTATGGCTTCTGAAGCCCTTTATGGGCTGTCCTCTTCTTATGTTTCCAGTCTTCTCCATGTACTCTATGATCCAGTAACATCAGCATCCTTGCTGTTCCTTGCACAAGACAATCCATCCCCAGAGTGCATTTTCACTGGCTGTCCAGTTGCTTGCATATTCTCTCCTCCATTTGAATGGGAGCTCCTTGAGGGCAGGGACTCTTTTGTCTCTCCTTGTGTCCCCAGCAATTAGGACTGTTCCTGGTGAATGAAAAGAGCTGGAAAATTCTTGTTGACTAAACTTGAAAAAAGTCCGTTCTCCCCATTTGCCTTCCACACTAGTTTCTCCCTCCAGGTTTAACTAGTCTTACCATGCCAAGAACTTAAGAACCTGCCCTATACCCATTACCTGGATATTATCCGGATGTTATGTGGATGCTCTTCAATCAGTCAATAGCCAATAACATTTATTAAGCACCTACTATGTGCCAAGAACTAAGCTAAGCCCTGGGGATACAAAAAGAGATAAAAGATAGTCGCTCCGTTTGGGGATTGCACAATCCAGTTGTCATTTGTGGAACATGGGGCCCAGGACCAAAAACCATATTCCAGGTGAACTCTGCCTGGGGTCCTGGACCCTCCCCACCTCTCCTGGGGCAGCCCAGGATATCATGTTGTTGGCTCCTGTGACCCTAGCAGTCCACTGTAAGCTCCTCTGTTGGCCACAGATTTCTAATTTTTATGGCTTTCAGTACCCACTTCACACCACTCTACCTTTTATAAATTAGAATTTCTTCCATTAAAAAGTGAGCTAGGAACTATAGTTCTCAGACTTGGCCTTATAGGTCAGCAGGTCACAGCTATCTGCCCAAACACATCTTGTTCCTACTACATCTTCAACATTGACAAGGCCTGCAACCAGTTTAAGTAAGTGCAATTATCTTAATGATCCACCAGAGAAGCTGAGAAGAGGCAGCAGTGTTGGAGTCAGGAAGTCTGGGGAGAATGTTGGCTCCAGGATTTATTAGCCAGGTGACCCTGGGCCAGTCATTGAATGGCTTTGAGCCTCAACTTCCTTACCTGTAAAATGGGTATGAGATCACTTTATAAGGTTTTTAGAGCTTTGGCCTTCAAAATGATTCCAGTTCTAAGGGGATCGAGAATCAGGGAGAAGAAGCTATATGGTCCAGAGAGCAAACACATGGATAATTGAGGCAAAGCACTTTCCAAGCTTTAACTCATGGTAGAAATGCTAGCTAGTGTAGGGAGTCACTCTGCCCTCCTTCCCACTCCCTGGGACCTACCCTGTCAAAGGTCTTTTCTTTGTTTACCTAAGAATAATCCAACAGAGCCCCGGAATTCTCTGTGCTCAAAAGGTACAGTGAAGAGCCTGAGGGTATGTTTCCCTAAATGTCTGGCCAGCTCAGGCTGGCTCTCCTCTAAAGACAGGACCCTCCACGTCTGGGCACACCTGTCCATCTCTTTCTGGAACAAGGCCTCCCTTGAGTCAGGTTGGGCCGAGTTTGCCAGCTCAGGCTGGCTCTTTTCTAAAGACAGGACCCTCCACATCTGGGCACACCTGTCCATCTCTTTCTAGAACAGGGCCTCCCTTGAGTCAGGTTGGGCCAAGTCTGGCCAGCTCAGGCTGGCTCTCATCTATGGACAGGACCCTCCATGTCTGGGCACACTTATCCATCTCTTTCTGGAACAAGGCCTCCCTTGAGTCAGGTTGGGCCAAGTCTGGTCAGCTCAGGCTGGCTCTTTTCTAAAGACAGGAATCTCCACGTCTGGGCACACCCATCCATCCCTCTCTGGAACAGGGCTGCTCTTGTGTAGGCCAGGCTGAGGCCCAGTTTTGTGTCTGTGGTCTGTGCATTGGCTCTTTCTCAGGAAGCTGAATGAAGGAGTCTGTAGAGGCATGGTGGGTAGAGTACCACTGCTAGACTGTGGGCAAACACAAAGGTGTAAGTAGCAATGCTCCCCAAGAAAAACAAGAAAATGATGTGGAGGGGGTGTGACAAAGGCCAGTCTGAACATAAGTGGAGCAGGGGGCCTGTGCCTTCCCCTCTTCTTCCCAACATCTTGCAGCCCTTTATCTTGACCCCTCATTCTCTCCCAGCATCACTTCCTGTCCCCACTCCATGGGCACTGCCAGAAGGACCCTTAAGGCCCAAGGGATGGAGATGGCAGTCTCTGAGCCAACATGTGGAGAAATTAACTCACCCCCAGCATGTTAATGTCTCTTTGCCTCCCCCCTCCCCCTTGTCCTGGCTGGTAAAAGTAAGCTTCACTCCACTGACCCCACACACTGGCTTACTCAGTGACATAATTATTCACTTGTTCAACAAACATGCATACGTTTACTACATTTACAATCATGGACTGGGCACTGGCTACTAGAGTATTGGCTGGAGGCTATGGCTAGTCTGGGACCCACCAAATCTGCACTACTTCTCTTTATTCTGTAACCCAGCCATGCAATTCTGCATTGAGTTCACCGCTACAAGAAAACTGGCTTCCCAATTCTCAGATACATAAGCTGGCCTTGGACACAGGAAAGCATGAGTTCAAATCCTGCCTCAGACACTCACTAGCTGTATGAGCCTGAGCGAGTCACCTAACCACTGTCTGCTTCAGTTGTAAAATGAGGGGGCTGGACTCTGTGGTCTCTAAAGTCCCTTCTGGTGTTAAATCTATGTTCCTATGATCCTATATTGTCACTATATCATTCTGGGGAAAGTTGCTAATATATAATATTCCTTATAATAGCAAAAATTAGGGTTTCCCAGAGAAGGGAAAAAAAAACTTTAAAAGATGCCCAACTTACAGACATGAATTGTGTATGAAATGAGCTATTTATTGCCATGCAGAAAAGGAAACACTAAGGCTAGAAGAATCAGCATATGTAATAGAACAATTAGAACAGAATTTAGCAGCTTACTCATTTTAACTGCTGCTATAATCTACTGAAGGGCCTCTGATAGGAAGGCCTCACCAAGGAGGAGCAGCACAGGTTGGCAAGTCTGAGAGTTACCCACTTCACCTCCACATGGAGCAGCGTCTGATCACACACACAATCTTGACCGTCCTTCTTCGGCTTCTCTGCTGGCAAGTAGCCGAACAGTCCAGAGTAGGACTTCCCTTGCCATCAGCCACTGTCACCCTGTGACAAACTACAGCAGCAGCATCTTTGTGGCAGGAGATGCGAATGTGACAGCTTCTTCAGACTTTTCAACATTTGTAAAAAGAGAAGCACAGAAAAGAAGCAAAGCAGCTGGGGCCCTTGGTACAAACCCAAATTGTCTCCAATCCACATGAGGAATAGTAGCCCCTGCTGCTGCCATCATGTCCCAGGACTGCTCTACCCTTTACTGAGACCACATCTTGCTACTTGGAAAGGCTTTATCCAAGAAAGCCGCCAATAGAAACCTACACTCTTCTATCCCGTGTATCACCCAGCATGCTTGGTTCTTCAAGCTCTGCGATCAGGAGATATTTAGCTGGTGAGTCATACATAGCCATAAGTTGGCCTCCTAAATCCCTTTGTAGTTGACCACCATGCTGGTGTGTGTGTGTGTGTGTGTGTGTGTGTGTGTGTGTGTTGGTGTTGGCATTGTTAAAATTATTATTGTTAATCTCCGGAAGCACACACATAAGTCAAGTGGTCATCGATTGTTTGGTCTAATGCCTAAAAGAGCTGCCCCTTCAAAATAGCACTCCTGTTGGCTGGTTTGGGTGCCTGAAATTACCAATTCACCCTTTGTTTCAAGGCATTAATTAGCTCCTCAACCTAATTCCCCAACTAAAATGGAGTAACACCCTTTTACATCATTATCATTATCACGCAGAGAGCATGACCCTGAGAGGATACTTGCTCGGTGCCAGAGGACAGAATGAAGAGCAAGAGGAACACATTGCAGAGAGGAAAGTGAAGGGTGATCTAGGGCCATGTTGGACTGGTCTCCTTCCAACTATAAGATTCTCTGATTTTCTGGGGAAACAGACACTTTCTATTCTTCCAGCTCCAAATCAGAGAATCCTAGGCCAAGAGCCGGGAGCAATTTTAGAGATCAGTTAGTCCAATCCCCTCATTTTCTAGATAAGGAAATTTAGGCCCAGCTCACAAAAGTAGGAAGGAAAAGAATTCAGATTTTAACCTAGGACCTCTGACTCCAAATCCATATCCTGTGATAATATAGGTTACTATAAACTACCCCAGTTAGACCCATCCTAACTTATAGGACAACTACTCAACCAATTCTGCACTTTCTTTAACTGAATAACCCTAAGGCTAGAATTCAGGTCACCTGCTATAAGGCACAACCGCCCCATGTTGGTCTCAGAGATACCTGAAAGGAAGGAGAGGATGGAGTGGAGAGGGGCCCCTACAGGTATTAACAGAGATTTATTAAAAGTGGCTGAATATCCCTCCTAATTGTCCATGCCCATTCTGATTTTGTCCCACCATTGTCCTTTTTTGTCTTGTCCCTATCTGTCTTTCCAAAGTGCAAATTCTCTTCTTAATGGATTCTTTATATTCCTCATAATCCTGTAGCTCCCCATCTCCTGCTAAAGGGTACTTTTTCACTCGATGTCTCTGCACAGCAGCAAGAGCAAGATTAAGCAGCAGCTCAGGAAGATTTCTCATAATTCAAACTGCCTCACCCCCATAAGGGAGCATTTGAATTTATGACCTAGTAAGCCGCCATCATCTATTTGAAAAGTACACAAGTCACATATTCTCCCCTCCCTCCCTTCACAATGACCACAGAATAATCATTCTTCACCAGCTTTTATATTTCCTGAGACTTGTTTTCTTCCTCCTGGTTTTTCCTGAATGAGGAAGTGCTTATAATCTCACCTCTTAAATTACATTTTAAGGCCTCCCAGACTGTAGTAAAGGAAGGGACTGAGTCACCACTGATTTCATAAAGTATCTCTAAGGGGATTAATTGTAACCTGACTTATTTTGTCTTTTAGCAGGAGTTGTAAAGGGGTCCCATAAATTTAGAAGAAGGCATAAATCCTTTCTGGAGAAGGGTGATGACTGTAGTAAAATGGGAAAATAGCATGGATTCCAGTTGACTGGAATGTCCCATAAAACCAAACCACACAAAAACAACTTACAAGACAATCCAAGTCAATATTGCACGAAAGAAAACCTGAGGCCTTTTCAGCAAGAAATCAGATAGAAATCTGACATTCAGCAATACCGGGAAAAGTGAGCTCTTGCTTTGATGAATGATGTTTCGACCTCAAAATCAAACTGAATTTCCAAGTGATCGTGTCTCACGGAATAGCATAGTAAATTGGAAAGAGACCTAAACACAGAATCTTAGAACCCCAGTCTGAAATCTGATTCTTCTGCTCCGCAGCCAGGAACAAATGCTCTTATCTCTCAGGACCTTGTGCAGTTTCTCATCTGTAAAATCAGAGTTAGACTAGATAACCTCAAAGGCCCTGGCAGTTCTAAATCTACAATCCTATAATCAGTTAGAATTCAATGACCCAAGCATGTGGTTCCTTGAATGAGTCTCCCATGATGGGCAAGCATGATCTCTACATTAGCCCAGGGAATATTTATATGATTTCCTGATGAATATTCACAAGACCTCAAAGCCACTAGAGAACCGAAGAGTACTTAGAGCAGGAGTTTAGGGCCAACAAGCACCTTTGAGGCAAATGGATCCAATCCTTTTATTTTACAGATAAGAAAATTGTGGCCCAGAGGGATCAAGGGACTTTGTCCAACATAACACGGTTAGTAAACGTTCATCAAAGGCCAGATGTGAAATGAAGGAAACAATGGATTCTTCTTCTGTAACACCAACATGGTGCTTTGAGTATGGGATTAGGGAAAGCATTCACTTGGCCATCCAGAACACATTACTGATTTCCCTAGTCATGTCAAGTTGAAAGAAGAGTATTTCCTATTATTTTTGTGCTGATGAAATGTGGCGCTTTTGGTTCTCCAGATATAGTGTCATCAACCAACAGGTTCCTATGTGTGGATGAGCCTCGGTATATTTTCTCCCAGCTCCTCATTATTCTCTGCCTCTTTGCTGTATGATCACTGCGTGTTCACAGGCTACAAAATAAGTTTAACATTTGTCTAAGGAAATAATAATTAAGAGGTAAATGTGTAAAAAGAGGAAAGAGAAGGGATGGGATGGGAAAGGATGGAAAGGGAAAGGAAGGTGAAAGAATGAAAGAGAAAGAAAGATGGGAGGAAGGAACGAAGGAAGGAAGGAAGGAAGGAAGGAAGGAAGGAAGGAAGGAAGGAAAGAAAGAAAGAAAGAAAGAAAGAAAGAAAGAAAGAAAGAAAGAAAGAAAGAAAGAAAGGAAGGAAGGAAGGAAAGAAGGAAGGAAGGAAGAAGAAAGGAGAAAGGAGAAAATAAGGAAGGAAGGAAGGAAGGAAGGAAGGAAGGAAGGAAGGAAGGAAGGAAGGAAGGAAGGAAAGAAGAAAGGAAGGAAGGAAGGAAGGAAGGAAGGAAGGAAGGAAGGAAGGAAGGAAGGAAGGAAAGAAGGAAGGAAGAATGGAAGGAAGGAAAGAAGGAAGGAAGGAAGGAAGGAAGGAAGGAAGGAAGGAAGCAAGGAAGGAAGGAAGGAAGGAAAGAAGGAGGAAGATTGTGTTAGTTTATGCATCTGTATACTTGTCAGCCCTCTAAAGAGAATGTAACCTTCTTGAACACAGGACTGTTTCATTTTTGCTTTTGTATCCCCAGAGCTGATTTGCATTCTATATACTATAGCTCAATGCTTCCAGGATTAATTGCATTTGACATCCCCCTGCCACCAGTTTTGATGTTCCCTATCCATCTTCATGTGAGGATCCTGGGCTGGCTCCCACTCCCCACCTTCCTCCTGGTGCTCTTGTTCTGGTAAGCATTTCCCATAATTAGCTCAGCCATCCAGCCATCTATGCTATGGCCTTGAGGAAAACTGACAAAAACAGAAGAGTCCCCTGTCCCCTGAGTGGAATGGAATGACCTGTATAGAAATAAACACAATCGCCCACCCGGCCTTGCTTGTTCTTGTTTTTGTTTTTTTTTGCTGGGACTTCATTAATGTATAGAACTCTTGGCATGAAAATTCCCTTCAACAATTCGTAGGACCACAGTTGCCTGAGGCACTGAGAGGTTAACTAACTTGTCCACAGTCACACAACAGGATTTGAACCCACGTCTTCTTGAATCCAAGACTGACTCTCTGGGCACTGTGCCACATTGTCCAGGCTTAGGCAAGCATGGAGATTTGTTCTGCATATACCATAGTGGCTGTCACCAGCTCCTTCACTGCCAGTTGATATGGGTCAATCTGATTCCATGTATACTAAGTAATTTTAAGGGGTAAAGATCACTAATAAATAGGGGAATCTAGAAAAAAATCTAGGTAAAAGATGCCACTTGAGCTCTGTATGGATCCTCTAAGGAGAGGTGAAGGGGGAGAGATCTCTATACCTGCTGACAAACCGAAGAAAAGTAGGCGAGAAGGTAGGAGGTGGCATGTCAATATCTAGGTTTTCTCCAAGTATCTCTGATCGCTAAACTGTGAATTTGGAGAAATAAGGAAGAAGCCCATCATCATATGGTGTTCAAAGCCTAAACAACGTGACACTCAGCTTTTGCAGATTTGCCCAAAGTTATTCCTCTCAGAAGGTTCCAACATTACTGGCAACCCACAAGATTATAAACACTCTGGCATCCTGGTGTCTGTGGCCAAGACTTAGAATGTTGCCAATCAAACTTGAAACATGAGTATAATACATTACAAGCCTCACTAGCCAATCCAAAAGAGTTAATCATTTCCATCAAACTTGAAATGAAAAGACAAGTTGTGAGAATTACTTGTTCAACCAGAAAGGCATTTTAACCCTTGGAGTCTCCAAACAGAAGATTAGAAAGACCCACAACTTCAAAGGACTTTTTGGCTAAAGTCATCACTGAGCCAACCTCAAATCTTTGTGACCTTGAATTTTAGGATCTTCTTCAAAAGCCAAGTTCTTCATAGAATTAAAGAAGCTCACAGAGCTTTTATCCTAACCTACCCAATTTACAGATGTCAAAATTGAAGACCAGAGGATTGACACGACAGCCCAGATCATACAGAGTTAGATCTGAAACCTGGGTTTTCTGACTCAAAACCAATGCTTTTTTTCTACCACGCCGCGCTGATGGGGGAGGGGGGGTTGCAGGGTTGGGGAGGAGGAAGGAAAAGAAAGTTCTTTTCACTAGATGACCAGATCTATGCATAAATGAACAAATATTTATAAAGCACTTTTAATGTGCCAAGCATTGTACTATGTGCTGAGGATACGAAGACAAAAGTGAATTAGCCCCTTTCCTCAGAAGCTTGCAGTCTAGTTAGGATAGTTATGGGCAGAATTATAGTATTACACTGGTGTCTGTGAGGTTACTGGGGGTGGTGCATTTCATGTTTTCCTTGCTACTCTTTTTTATTCTGGATATTTAATTAGCCACATCCTGTTGTAACAATTAACTCTTTTAAAAATGTTTGTTTTTGGCTTAGGAGAAAAATAACAGCCTCTAAGGATGTCTGCTTTATGGAGTTTAAATTCAGCCAGAAGTTAGAAGTGCAATTTTAATAGCTCAGAGCCCCCAGTTAGGAAAATTCCTGACATTTTGGCATTATCAGGAGAGGCTCATGGCCCTGTTCCAAGTCTTTGTCTGCCATAGCTCAGGCCAATGTTTGTTTTCTTTTGCCTTTCACTTGCTTCTCCTATGCTCCCATTTCTTTCCAGCTCAACTCTCAAGGTCCCCCTCCTTCTCAGTCCCTTTCATAGACTGTGTGTTTCTCTCTGAGAACTCTGAGCATGACTCCATTCTGTCCCCTGGATCAAATATCATGATAGTCCCAAATTACTCTCAAGGCTGAGCAGGGAATGCTTGTCCCTCTGAACCCCAAACCCCAAGAGAGCAGGTAGTCCTCAAACTCCTGTTACAAGAGAATCTAGGATTCAAGCTGAAGAAAACCTTGGAGGCCGCTTCATCTAACAGGCTTATTCACTCTTTTCACTGTACAATATTCTATAAAAATCAATGCAAAATAGGTCATAAGGGTGAGGGAGATGGGGGGTGAATGACACTAACAGCAGCAGGGAGGGCTACAGGATTCAGGAAAGGATTCATTTAGAAAGGTTTACTTGAACTGAGCCTTAAAGGAAATGAGTTTCTACAAAGTGGGCTTTAGAATGGAGGATTCCAGGTATGGAGGACCCCCATTACAAAGCACAGGGGCAGAGAATGTGCCATGAATGAAGGATAAGAGTAGTCTGGCTGGACTGTAACATGTGTGGAGGGAAGTGATGAATAATGAGAGTGGAAAAGCAGGCTGGCTCTGGGTTGTGAAGGACTTTAAATGAACAACAGAGGGGTTTAGATTGATGCTAAAGGTAATAGGAAACCCCTATTTGAGGAGGCAATGACAGGTTACACCTGTGCTTTAGCAAAACCAAGTCTGCTGGACCAGGAGTCAGGACGATCTGAGTTCAAATGTTGCTTCAGAATATTACTAGGTGCACGACCCTGGGCAAGTCAGTTAACCTGTTTGTCTCAGTTTCCCCATCACTAAAATGGGGATAATAATAGCACCTACCTCCTGGTTGTTGGGAAGACTAAATGAGATGATGATTGTAAGGCATTCAGCACAATGCCTGGCACATAGTAAGCACTATGTAATTATTAGTTATTATGATTATTGTCACCATTATTAATATTTAGTGGCTATGTGCAAGAGATGAGCTACATATACATAGATATCTTCAACTGGATTTTTAGGGTGTCTGAACCTGTCATTTAATCAATACAGAGAACTCCCAGCATGGAAATTCCCTTCCCTGATGTAGATTGCCAACTCATTTGTAGCCAATAGTTTTAAGAGTGGTCCAGGGCAAGGAGAGCTGAAATGGCATACTCACATGCCTATAGCTGGAACATGTTCTAGGCAGGACTTGAACCCAAATCTTCCTGACTCTAAAGTTTGCCTCCTCTCCATTATTCCATGTAGCCTCTCACATACTTCAATGATATGGGTAAAAGGTGCCAGGGGGACCATGAGATTTTGCTGAGTTCTCCAAGCTTCCTTTCTCCCTGAATCCATTAAACTGAACATCCACAGAGAGCAGGGATGTGGTCAGCTCTAAGGATATCTATCCATCCAAACACATCCTTCAGATAAAGAAGAAAATGGAGGACTCCTTCTATAGTGATGTTAGAAAATCTCCATAGGATCTTATGGCCTGATTAATATTTTATAACGTTTGCCTAGTGTCCAATATTTCACCTTATAGTCTATTAAAAGATTGATTCTTTTCTTTTGAATTATGCCTTCGACCTGAGAAGTCAATATGGTTAAACAAACATTAGGTACCCACTGTATGCCAGACACTAGGCTTACTATTGGGGGATACAGACAAAAAAAATGGAAACACACCTTATCTTTCAAGAGCTCAGCTTCCCCTGGGGGTGGTGTGGGGGCCTGGCATGCAGGCAAGTAAGTCTAGCAGAAGGGAAACTGAGGAGGGAAAGAGCACTAAGTCCTTTAGGGTGGGGAGTGAGATCAGAGCGAGCTTCTCATAGGTGGTGGCACCTGGGCTGAGTTTTGAATGAAGGCCTAGATTTTGAGAGGTAAGGGGAAGGAAGGAATGGATTTCCTATTTGAAAGATGAAAGACTTGGGAGAATTCAGGGGACAGAGGATGAAAGGTTGATTTGAGGGAGCCCCTGGTCACCCAGTTTGACCAAAAGGTAATGCTCAGAAAGGGGAGTGATGTGAAATATGACCGGGAGCCAGGCGATGGAGGATTTAAGTACTAGGGTTGCTTAAATATCCCTGCATTCATTTATATCATTTCTTATTGCCAGCAAATACAGACTAGTTTTTTTTGGTATGTTTGTTTGTTTGTGTGCGTGTGTGTGTGTGTGTGTGCACGCATGTGCATGTGCACGTGTGTGTGGGTGTTTTGTTTCAATTTGTCATTTCAGTAGGAATTCAGAAAAATATTCCAGTGTGAAAATCCCCTTCCCCAATGCCCCAATGTACATAAAAAACACTGTAATTTGGTCTTAAGCAGTCTCCTAGAGATACTGAGAGGCTCAGTGATTTGCCCACAGTCACACAGCCAGTATGTGTCAGACATGTCTTCAGAACTGCAAAGCCAACCCCCTAGTGACTACAGCCCCCAAACAACCTCAGAGGCAGTTCTTAATCTCTAATAAGACAAACTGACTCAAGTGTTGCTCTGCTTTAGCCTTGTTTGTTAAGGGGAAATGTCTTCCCTTAGAACCTTTTTTTTCCTCTAATCATTTTTATCTTGAAATAAAATTTCTGCATAGCCCTTGGTGTGCCTTAACCATTCCTGCAGAGCTTATGAACAAATCACCCCAGGGGCAGGGGTCGAGCTTTTGTTTTGTCTATAAAAGGCTTCAAAACTACCAAAGTTCACAGCACCTATCTCACCTGCCCTGAAACTTGTCTGACGTCTAGCTCTCTATGCTCATCATTCCCTCCCACATCTCCACTCCAGGCTCTCACGACCACCCACCTGAATTATTGCCCAAGCCTCCTAATCAGCCCCTTCCACCTTACCTCCTCATGCCCCCTACAATCTATCCTTCAATTACTGCCAGAATTGTCTTTATGATCACCTATCATATGACTCTTGCTCAAAGCCTTTCAGTGGCTCTCTATTGCCTTCTAGAATATAGGAATAGATATTCGGCAACGTATAGGAAGAGAAAGAGAGAGAGAGAGAGAGAGAGAGAGAGAGAGATAGAGAGAGAGAGAGAGAGAGACAGAGACAGAGGGACAGAGAGAGAGAGACAGAGGGACAGAGAGACAGAGACAGAGAGTAAATAATTAAAGTGTTGGCTCAGTCACCCTCTGGTCCCGATGGGTTCTAGTTAGCTCTGTGAGGAAGAATATCCCTTCAACGAGCACTTATAAAATGCAGGACAGTTGCAAGCTCACATTTTTGTCTTCAATGGTTCCTTCCAGTTGTTGAACAAAGTCAACAAGTTAAGTCAACAAGCATTTATTAAGCACCTACTCTGTGCTAAGAATTGTACTAAACACCAGAGAAACAAAGAAAAACATAAACATGGTCCCTGCTCTCAGGGAACTCACAGTCTGATGGGGGAGACAACATACAAAAACCGGGACAAACAAGACTGTTGTTGTTGCTGTGTCATTTCAGTCATGTCCCACTCTTTGTGACCCCCATTTGGGGCTTTATAAACAATATATGCACATGGTAATTGGAGATAATCTTAGAGGGAAAAAATAGCCTTCATCTTCCCTTCACACCTGAGTTGAATAAAAATAAAATAAAATGCAGGACTGCCCATGGATAGGGTAGGAAGAGATAAGAATGAGAGGAAATAACAAAAAGGCAAATTTACAGGGCAGGCTTAGCCCAAACATAACCAGGACTTTCAGGTCATGGTTTCATTCTTGTTTCATTCAGGTAATGCCACAAATCTCCTTCCTTAAGCTTTGCCAAATGGTAATGTTTCCTGGAGCCTAAGATGTTGTCACTGAAGTCAGGAAGACCCAGATTCCAATCCTGCCTCTGATACCTATTAGCCACACGGCCTTGGATGAGTCGCTTACCTCATTTGGCCTCAGTTTCCTTATGCATAAAAGTGAGGTTAATAGGAACTCCTACAGCGCTGATCTCACAAGGTCGTTGTAATGACACAGACGAAAGAACAAATTTAAAATTCATTGCAAAATGTGCAGTTTTTCTAGACAGGTCAGTTCTCAGGGTCTGAGGATCAGGATCCTCCCCTATGACTAACCTTCTGTCTTTAAGTGGCCAAGAGGAAAGGGAGATTTCCTTTCCAAGGCAACAAAAGGTCAAAATGGTTACAACTTCTCCTTTGCTAAACAATGATAACCATGCCCTGAGTTGCCTTTATTGAATTCGTATTACATGGAAAAGCACTGGACTGGGCTAGGCAGTGGGGATATAAAGATGAAGTAACCAACACAGGTCCTGCCCTCAGGCACCTTGCAGCCTACTTGGAAGGACTCTACGTATACCTTGATAGGTATGATGTGAGTGTGATGTGGCAAAGGAAAGCTCTGGACTACATGGTCTTTAAGAAAGAATTGATTACGCTCTAAGAAATGACAAGCAGGATTCTCTCATAAAAACCTGGAAGGACTTAGATGAACCGATGCAAAGTGAAATGAGCAGAACCCAGAGAACATTGTATACAGTAACAGCAATATCATATAATGATCACTCGTGAATGACTTAGCCCTTCTCAGCAATACAATGACCCAAGACAATCCCAAAGCACTCATGATAAAAAAAATGCTGTCCACCTCCAGAGAAAGAACTGGTGGAGTCTAAATGCAGCCTGAAGAATACTTTTTATAACTTTCTTTGCTTTTCTCATTTATTTGGAGGTTATTTTTTGGTCTGTGTTTCTTTTTACAACATGACAAATATGGAAATGTTTTATATGAGTGCATATGCATAACCTATATCAAATTGCTTATCTTCTCAAGGAGGGTGGGAGAGAGAAAGGAAGGCAGAGAATCTAAACCTCAAAATTTAAAAAAATTAATGTTAAAAATTATTTTTACATATAATTGGGGAAAATAAAATATTAAATAAATAAGAAAAAAAGAATCAGAGATGATTTCAGGTTGGAAATAGCCCTAGAACTGAGCTTTGAAGAAATAAAAGGATTCTGACAGTTGTATATAAGGATGCCATACATTCCAGGTATGGTACCTAGCCTGTGCAAATGAATACAGATAGGATATGAAGTGACCAGTTCAAGGAATACCAAGTAAGCTACTTTGACTGGAAAGTGGATTATGAAGAGGGGAGTCATGAAAAAAGGCCAATTAAATGAATAGAAGCCATACTACGGAAGACTTTAGACACCCAGTAAGGCATTTGTATTTTACACTAGAGAAAACAGACAATACCTTAAGATATGTACCATCACTTAGCAGGTAAGTGATGTGGTCAGTTCTGTCCCTTAGAAAGATGGGCTTGGCAGCTTGTGAGAAGGACAAGATTGAGAAGGGGAGAAACCAGAGACAGGGAGAACAGTCGGAAGGTGATATTCCCCAGGAGAGGTGATAAGGGGCTGAGTGAGAAGAGGAACCATGTGGATGGACAGAAGGGAGCACATGCCAGAGATACAATTGAGACAGACCCCACAAGACTCCGCCCATTTCTTGTGAGTTGAAATGGACAAAACACATCAGTCCCTGCTAGCCAAGCCTTGGGTGCTGATCTTTTCTAAAATTAGCTGGACAGGTCCTCAGATGACAAAGACATAATGCATTATGAAAGTTTATCTGGCTTTTAAAGACTTGCTGAGCTTTTGCTCTGCTGGCAAACTATCCAGGGTAGGGCTCGCATAGAGCTGATTGTTACATTTTCAGTGTGAACATTTATACAGTGAAAATGTACAAAGGCTACAAACATCAAATGATTTATTATTCTGTTGACTGCCTAAACTGAAGAAAATGATGAAGAAAATGTTAATAATGCAGATTTTACTTAAAAGTGTGCCATTTATACATTTATTTTTAGAGAGGTTATTGTTAAACATTTATCTGCTTCCCCCGATTGTGATGGATCTTAACTTTTCAGAAAACCTGCTACCAATGAACGTCACAGGATTCCAAATGGACATATAGAAGGAATTTAAAGGTCATCTAGTCCAGCCCCCTCATTTTACAGGTGGGGAAACTAAGGCTCAGAGACAAAAGATGTCTTATCCACAGTCACACAGCTAGTCAGGATTATACATTAAGAGCTAGAGGGATCCAAGGCCATTAAGTCTTAGCCCCTAAATTTTATAGATTTTTTTTCCTACTTTGAGTCAGTTTTATTTTTAATGTGGCTTTCCTAATGAGGGAGTATGGAATAGTAGATGGGGCACTAGACTTGAAGCCACACAGGTTTGGGTTCAAAGTGGCACATCAGATGCTTACTAGCTCTGTAACCCAGAGTTACATACTTAACCTCTCTGACCATTAGTTTCTTCATCGATAAAATGGCAACAGTGGGGGTGGAGAGGGTTAGACTCAATGCCTCTAAGGTCTTTCTGCCTTTCATTCTGTGCTCTGCTATGGTCTGTCAAAAATTGCAGGTGTGAATTGTGCTTGATGAAAAGGAAGGTCATCTGTGATCAGTGGACACATGAATCTAGAGCTCAAAATTTAAAAAAATGAATGTTAAAATTTGTTTTTTTACATATGATTGGGGAAAATAAAATATTAAATAAATAAGAAAAAAAGGATCAGAGATGAGTTCAGATTGGAAATAGCCCTAGAACTGAACTGTAAAAAAATAGAAGGATTCTGAATGAAATAACATACATACAGCATTGTTAAGTGCTATGTAAATGAGATTATTATTGTTAATATTATTATCCTTCATAATAGCTAGATGAAGGAGATGGAGAACAAGTTACAAGGAAACTGAAGCTACAAGTCCTCCCAACAGTCCTGATTTAATGATGCTTATGAGGGAAACAGTATTCTGTCTGAGAAGTCAAATACCATTGAAAGAGGAAAATAACTATCAAGGGATGATGGGCTAATCAATCAGATATTTAGGTGGTGACAATAAAAGTATCAGTCCTTGAAACTTCTCCCTAGAAAGAAAACTGCTGAACTGTTTCTCTGAACATGCTTTTAAATCACAGACTCATAGACTGAAAGCTGAGAGGACCTTGGAAATCAACTAATGCAATGCCTCCATTTTACAGATGAGTCTAGGGAAGGAAAGTGACCTGTCCAAAGTCACGTGAGTAACCAGCAGCAGAGCCAGGGCCTCTGACTGAAAACAGTGTTGATTTGGTTTTCCTATGGCCTCCAGGTCACCTGTGAGGCTTCAGTGAGGCTTGAGAGGCCTTGCCATGAAAAATGACGAAACCTTACCGGTTTGGATTGGATGCCCAAAACATGGGTCTTTGCCAATTTGCACACTTTCTTTTTTTCACTGCCTTGCTCCTATCATAATGAGATCGCTCTAGGCTGGTTCACTGATAAATGTCTCTGGCTTTCAGGCTTCCAGCAGCAATCCACAAACAGGTTTTGCCTGGGAGTTCTGAACATTCCAGAAATCCCTTGATTCAATGAAGGTCAGTAGATATTAATTAATCAACTGCTATATCCATCACCTGGATGAAAACTGGAGAAAACTATGGCTCCAGCTCTGAAGATGTTTTATGTCTTGGTTCTTCAAAGCATTAGCCACCAAAGCAGCTGGGGGAATGAGGAATGAGGAGGAATGAGGAGCATCGACTGGATTTTGAGGCCAAGGACTTGATTCTCAGTCCTCTGACAACTCAGAGCCAGTGTCTGCTACATAGGAAGCAATTAATTAATGCTTATTCATTGGCTGACATGCTCTGAGGCCCAGTTTCCTGAAAAATTATGGGATTAGATGAGATAACCTTAAGAGCCTTTCCAGTCCTCCTATTCTTACCATCAATTCAACTCCCTTGAAACTGATTGGGTTAGCAGGGCCTTCCTAATGCTAGGAATGAGATTCCTAATTCTCAAGTTGATTTAGTCACTTAGATTCAATCTACTCTAAATTCAAAAGATAGATCAATAACTGACTTATGATTAGTTGGTCTGATGGGTTGTAAAACTATGACCATAAACGCAGTTTTAAAAAAATACAAGATTTCATATGGTATAATAAATGTTAACAAAAACAATAGCAAAAAAGAGAAATTGATAAAATAAGCATAAGCAAAGAGAACACAAGATTATCACCATTTGCAGATAATATAATGTTTTACTTTTAAAAATCCTAAAGAGACAACCATATAAACAGTAACTTCAGAAAGAGATAATAAGTTTGGCAAACTGTTAGAATATAAAATAAACCCACACAAATCCTTAGCACATTATCCAGCAGGAAGAGAAATTCAATTTAAAATACTACACGAGGCATAAAATACTCGGGAATCCTGCCTACGAAGCCACACAGAAGAATTATATGAATACAGGTATAAAAACACCCTCTACACAAAGACAGATGTAAGTAATTGGAGATATACTGATTGATTATGATTAGGTCAAGTCAATATAATAAAAATGAAAATCCTAATCTAAATTACCGTATTTATTCTGTGCAATACCAACCAAAGGATTATTTTATACAATTAGAAAAATGCCTTTTAGTTCATATGGAGGAAAGATCAAGAATCTTAAGGGAAAAAGAATGAGGAGGAAGGGGAGCCAACAGTACCAGATATCAACTATGCTACAAAACATTAATCATAAAAATGATTTGATATGGGTTAAGAAACAGGTTGATCAATAGAACAGATTAGTTACACAGCAAGTAGAAGCAAATAAATAGTGTACCCTAATGTTCAACAAACCCCAAGCCCCACTTGCTGAGGTAAGGACAACAGAAATACTAGGAAAACCAAAACACAATCTGGCATACAGCAGATATAAATCAATACTTCACACCATATACCAGATAAATGTCAAGTGGGTGCTAGGAAATATATATACACACACACACACATATATATACACATATATATATGTATGTATATGTATGTATATACATAATATGTTTGAGTACATGTGTATTTATATATATATGTATATACGTATGTGTGTGGTATCATAAATAAATTAGAGGAGAAAGGAAAACATTATCTTTCAATAAAATAAACCAACATAAATCCTCAGCACAAAATCTATCAGGAAGAGAAATTAAATTTAGAGTAACTACATAAGACATTAGGGGTCTACCAACTAAGCAAGGGGAAGAGTTCATGACAAAACAGGAGATAGATGAGATGGTAAGAAATAAAATGGACAATTTTATTACAATTTTTTTTAGTTGTACAAACCAAAGTAATGCAACTAAAATTAGGATAGAAACAGGGGAAAAATCTTTGTAACAAGTTTCTCCGATAAATACCTCATTCCCAAGATATATAAAGAAGTGAATCAAATGTCATTCCCCAAATGACAAATAGTCAAAAGGGATACGAACAGTTAGTTTTCTAAGGTAGAAATCCAAGGGATCAATAGCCAGGTGAAAAAAAATGTTCCAAATGATTAGAGATATGCAAATTAAGTCAACTTTAAGGTGCCACTTCATACCCATCAGATTGGAAAAAATGACAAAAAGGGAAAATGACAAGTGTTGGGGAGGCTGTGTAGGAAATTAGACATATTGCTGCCCTGTTGGTGGAGCTGTGAATTGGTCCATTCATTTGGGAAAGCAATTTGTAAGAATGCCCCAAAAGTTACTAAACTGTGTATATTCTTTGACCCAGTAATACCATTATTAGGCTGATACCATCAAGAAAATTGAAGAAAGAGGAAAAGAACTCATATGTAAAAAAAATATGTATAGCAGTTTTTTGTAGTGGCAAAAAAGTGGAAACAAAGGGTTTGTAATAGTTGGGGAACAACTAAACAAATTGTGGTATACGAATGCATTTGAATCCTATTATGTCATAAGAAATAACAAAGTGGACAGTTTCATAGAAACTTGCAAAGACTTTTAAGAACTGATACAGATTGAAATAAACAGAGTCAGAAGAACAATTTATAAGAAACAACAATATTTTAAAGATGATTTTTTTAAAACTTAAGAACTGTGATCATGTCCTGAGAGAGAAGTTATGTATTCAAAGTACAAAATGAGACATATATGATATACATATCACATATATATATATATGTATATGTGTATGTGGATATATAAGATATATCTATATCTATCTGTCTATAGATAGATGGATATAGATATAGATATATATAAAATGTTACTGTGTAAATTTGAAACATGGACTTGTTTTTCTTTTTGTCCCAAATGGGAGGAAGAAAAATTGATTTTTGTTAATTGAAAAAAAATTCTATTTAATGACAACAATAAAAACTTGTAACGAAGGTCCTTCCCAGCTCTGCCTCTATGAGTACATAAAGCCAGAATCACAGGCTTTAAAGCAATAAGAGACTTTACTAATCATTGATCCAAGCGCCTTACATTATAGATTAGGAAACTAGAGAGGTTAAGTGAGTTGCCCCAAGTCGCAGGGCACAGAAATGGCAGAGTCTAGATTTGAAAACAAGCTCTCTGGCTCCCATTCCAGCACTTTCTAACAAACCACATCACATCTCATCAAATGCTTCCTCTTAAATTTCCTAAAGATCCATGATTTGGACTATGAACAGTGTGGACTGTTACAATGTCCAGATGGAAAAGTGATTGTTTCAGTTAAGTAGAAAAAGGAATTTTTATCAGGCGACTAGGACTTTTTTCTTTTTATTGATTCGAGCAATAGCAAAATTGTTGAGTCAGTTTCAACTGAGTCTGAGCATATGCATTTCCTTTAGCAATAGTGTTAAAGGGGAGTTTTACCCAAAGGACACCAAATAGCACATTAAAAGCAAAAGCAATCCCAATTGAACATGAACATCTTGATCCCTAAGAATTAGGAAAAATAATCTAATTCTCTCTCTCTCTCTCTCTCTCTCTCTCTCTCTCTCTCTCTCTCTCTCTCTCTCTCTCTCTTCCTCTCTCTCTCTCTCTCTCTCTCTCTCTCTCTCTCTCTCTCTCTCTCTTCCTCTCTCTCTCTCTCTCTCTCTCTCTCTCTCTCTCTCTCTCTCTCTCTCTCTTCCTCTCTCTCTCTCTTCCTCTCTCTCTCTCTCTTCCTCTCTCTCTCTCTCTCTCTCTCTCTCTCTCTCTCTCTCTCTCTCTCACACACACACACACAAATTATCTATGGTTCTTTCCCACTAAGAAATCTCACAAAAATTTGAAAAATGTAATGTAAAGTGATATGATGACTCCCCATAAAACAGACAAACAAACAGACTGAGCAGATGGCCACATGCTGTCTTCTGATTTCATCACTATGGTCTCTGAAATAGTACCTTGCATGCTTGTCTTTATTACTTTTATCATTTTCTCTGAAGATCTAGAGCATTTGTTTAAGAGTTAAGAAGATGTCAAACTCCCAGGAGAATGACCTGTGAGCACAATTGCCCAGACTTAAAAATAGGATACCCAAACGGGACGGTGAAACCTCTCCTTTTTTAAACAAATTTAAACGTATCTCTGTTTACAACATAGCTATCTGGCAAGATATCCTCACATATCTCAAATAAGTGTCACTGTTTTTATTTAATTCTGGTAGAGGTGACACACAGCTACCCCATACAAAGAAAATATCTTAAAGGCATTGACATTTAAGGAATATTTCAAGAGGAATTTAACTACCCAAATGTGTAGTGGACACATATGCTGCCTCTTAAGAGCCATCAGGAACAAAACTAGAGTAAAGTTCCTGGGCCTTTTCCCAAGACATGATATTTCTTGTGCAAGAATTTAACTCATACCCTCCTTTATTTCATTCTCGGTGAAAGGGATTAGTTATTTGTCAAGGATAAAGACACGTCGAATGAAAGAAGGTATTCTTTTTCATTAATGTTGGCCATTATAAGGGGTTGGGATCACAGTAGGACTCTCATGATCAGATTGCCCAGTTCAATTAAAAATTTTTCTTGATTATGAAATGGTCATGAGTTCTCTCTGCATTGTTCTTCTAGGACAATTTGTGTCCCAAGTCTACAGAGAGGACGACCTCAAACATGACCTTAAATAAATAATATAAGGAGTATGTGATTTAGCAGGAAAAGACTTCCAACACTGGGATCATCAGTAGAATTTTGTCTCCCTCCTCCATTCATGAAGACCTGGGTTCAAATGTTGCCTCTGACACTTAGTAGCTGGGTGATCATAGGTAAGCCTTCTGATCCTTCAAGCTTTGCCATCCAACTTAACCCAATTCAACTGTTTCCTTTGAGAAATTCACCAATATAGCAGCTAGAAAGGCAAGGATCTGTTATAGATAATTTTGTCATAGATAACTCATGCACTAAATAACTGAGTCGGGGGAGAGAGAGAGAGAGAGAGAGAGAGAGAGAGAGAGAGAGAGAGAGAGAGAGAGAGAGAGAGAGAGAGAGAGAGAGAGGCAGAAAAAGAGACAGAGAGAGACAGAAAGAGACAGAGAAGTGGATGGGGAGAGTCATCCATATAATAGAAAGTAATTGTCATCTAGAGACCTTTTGTATTTTTTCTAAGCAGTCCCTTCCCCTCTCCCCCAGTTCCTTCACTTGTGACTCTCAGGCTTCAAGCTAATCTTAAGTCAAGTGGCAACTTCTATTGCCAGACGATGTTGGGAATCACTGGCTTACTAACTGGGGCATGACTCCTCTTGGACCAGGTGCTCTGCTTCGTTCCTATGAAACAAGAACATTCAATTACATTCACTTGGGGAGAACTGGAAGCCTAACTATCTTGCAATCTTAGTTCTGGCTGCCTGTGGCTTCAGCCTCGATGTCACAAGATTTGGATTCTGTCTCTGCTTCTGGTGTACCAACCTCCTGCCTCCCCAACTTCCCAGAAGCAAAATCTAGACCCATGTGCAAATAGTCTTAAAAGTGAAAGTTGTGGGGGGGATAAGTGAGGAGAAGAGAACATGCCCCATTTCCCAAACTTTACATCCTGCCTGTTATTCACTGTTTTATCCATCCCACCTCCCACCCCCAGTGTTCTCTACAGTGAGACTTAAAGAGCTGTCTGTGAAGGTGACCCCTTTTAAGAACTCGTCTCCCTGTAATTGGGGCCAGCAGGATGGAGCGTGTCCCTCCCTGTTGGTCGGGGCTATTGCCTTCCCTGTCCAACAGATTTGATGCTGTCAGTCTCAATCCCTGAGTCCACCCATCACTGTCAGAAGTCTGGTTTTGATCTTTAAAGCACCTCTCCCCAAACTGGCCTTCAGACTCCTTGCTTTTAAAGAGAAGGAGACCTGGTGCCTCCTTCAGATATTGTTAAGCTGAGGAGAAACATCAATCTTCCTCCTGACAGATGTGGCTCGTGACATAAGCAGGCTGTTGTCTCTGTGGGTATTAGCAGGGACAAACAGCCGGGAGGGACTAGGCCAGGCTGGGCGGCTCAATGGCCCTGCCTCTGCAGGAAGCTCTCTGGACAGTGGCCTAGTCTGTTTTGCATTAAGAGGGAAATACAGTAAGATAATTTCTCTGTGGTTAACAAACTGAAAACAATTTATCAGCTCAATAAGTTGTCACACAAAAAGAGTCAGTAAAGATGCTTATTTGGGTCTGGATACAGGAACTGGGATGGAGTGCCCCTGGAATCAAGCTCTGTTTATTTAAAACTGCTTTTCGAAAAATTGTTTTCACCCATTGAATTCTGTTACTTGCCTTTCTAATTCTTTCCTTGATAATAACTCACACTTACTTTTTGTTGCATTTCCCTCTAACCATTCACACTTTTAAGCCCATAGATTTAGAGCAGAAGCTGGCTCGGGTTTATCTAGCCCAATCTCCCCATTTTACAGAGAGGACACTGAGGTCCATGGAGGTCACATGATCCTCTATTTAGAGCCGTGAGGGATCTTGGAGGCCATGGAGGCCAGGGCCCAAAGTCTCTCACCTCAGACTGTGACTCCTGGAATCCCGAGCTTCTTTCAAGGCTCAGGAGGTGTCCCTTCCCCCACTGAAATTCTCTTTGTTGCTTAGTTTACCTGTGCTTATCATACTGATAGTGTATGTGTGTTCAGTAATTTCGGTCATATCCAGCTCTTTGGACCCCGTTTGGTTAGAGGCAGAAGATGCTAGAGTGGTTTCACCATTTACCATTTACCATTTCCTATTCCAGCTCATTTTATAGATGAGGAAACTGAGGCAAACAGGGTTAAATGACTTGCCCAAAGTCACAGGACTAATTTGTATCTGAAGCTAGATTTGAACTCAGGCCTTCCTTACTGCAGGCCCAGGGCTTCCTCTACTGTGCCACCTAGCTGCCTAATAGTCGCTCACATTGATATGGAACTTTAATGTTTACAAAGCATTTTACGTACATCATCCAGGACTAGAGTTTCAATCCTCATCTCTGAGGGTAGCAAAGCACTTTTGTCCTATTATCCTTGTCACATGGGTCATAGCATTATGATTATAACCATTTGAAGATGAGAAAACCGAGGTTTAGAGCAAAAAAAAATGTCTTACTCGTGGCCATACACAGTAATATTAGCTGACATTTATAAACTATTTGTTTTATGTTCACAAGGACCCTCTAAAATACATTCTGTTATGTCCATATTACAGATGGGGAAATTGAGTTTCATAAAGATGAAGTGATTGGACCTCTTGATTTCACACAGATAATAAGTGTTGGGGCCATAACTGAGAGTCCGGTCTTTCAAAACTGTCCTCAAAACTGTCATCAAATGTTAATTGACCCAGAGAACTTAGGTCATTGATGTGGTTCCTGGTCACCTAGGCACAAAGCACTCAGGACCTGAGGGACTAGAGCTCCTTCATCTGGCTTGTGACCACCGACCAGAAGTCTGAACAGCACTAGGAAGTCGTGTTCAGCTGAGTCAATGCTCTGGCCTCAATGAACCCTCCCTCTCCCAACCTGAATGTCCTTCCCCAGCTATGGCTGAGTCACTTCCTTTTAACTTCTGGCTGGATTTTTAGCATCTCACTTCATTCCAATTTTGAACCAGACCTACCATGGCAATCTGTCAGTGACATCAGGTACCTGGGGCACGCAGCTCACCAGCCCACTCAGTCAACAAGCGTTATTAAGCGTCTACTATATGGCAGGCTTTGTGCTGGGGATACAAAAAAATCAAAGACAAATGAGGGAGACAACATTTAAATGACTATGTACAGACAAGATATAAAGAATAAATTGGATAATTAGCAGAGGAAAGGAACATTAAGTAAGGCTGGGAAAGTCATCTTGAAGAATGCAAGACTTTAGCTGAGCCTTGAAGGAACCCAGGGAATCCAGGAGATGGAGATGAGAAGGGGAGAGCATTCCAGGGGTGAGGGCAGCCAGAGAAGATGCCCAGGGTCCAGTGGGAGAAACAACAAGTGCAACAGTATCACTGGACCATAGACCACATAGAGGTGAGCGGTGAAAGGTGGAAAAAGACTGGAAAGGTCCACAATCTACTTCCTACACTGGTGTCTAAGCTAATTGTGTCTGTACCACTATGGCTCTCCTCTCCATCATGCCTTGAACTCTGTAACCGCCTCTTTGGTTGATTGATGAAGCTTTAGTCATCTTCCTGCTTATGCAGTCCCTGCCCCCACCTCAATGGCATGACCATTGACTTAAGTTCAACATCACAGCCATTTGGGACCTCAGGGTAAAAATGGCTACCATAGTTACAACTGCATTAAGTCTCCACAGCAACATTTCCAGATAGAAGGGAAGGTTACCATAAGAAGTATCCCATTACCTCCAGTCTCAATTTATCCATTTGTGAATGTCACCCATTGATCGTGGTTCTTCTTTTTGGGCTCAGACACAGTGAATCATTTTCCTTTTCCAAATAGCAGGCTTTCAAATGTTGGAAAACAGCTGTCCTAGTGTTCCTGGGTCTTTTCTTGCATGGGTTGACCCTCCACAGCTGCTTCAACCTCTCCTCATGCGGCACAAACCTGAGCCACTCTCTCGCTCTGCATAATACTCCTACCTACTCAAGTCTTCCTAAGGACGCTTCTCAGAGAGGATAGTACGGCCCAGTGGGAAAAGTTCTGTGTAGGGTGTGTGTGTGTGTGTGTGTGTGTGTGTGTGTGTGTGTATGTGTGTGTAAAGTTCACACCCAAGTGTGAATACCCACTCTGCAATGTATAACCAGTGTGACCTTGGGTAAGTCACAACTCCTCTGCCACCTCCACCCAACATAGAGATCAGGCCAAACGGTCTCTAAAGTGACTTCTGCCCCAACCAATGACACTACAATCTGCAGATTCAGAAATATGAATGAAGAAGATTCAGGTCAATGATTCAATAAACATATTTAATAATAATGATTGCATAAGAACTTACTCTCTGCCCTGCCCCCAATAGGCTATATTAAGCAGGAAGAATATAAGAACCACAGAATCTCTCGAATGCCTCCCCTTCCCTCCACTCACAGTGCTGCTGCCCTAATCTGGGCCTTTCTCACCACTCGGACTTTTGCAATCACCTTCTATCTGGGATTCCTGAATCCGGCCTCTCCTCTCCCCAATCGATCCTCCACACTGCTGTCAAATGTATGTTTCTAAAGCATCTGCGTGACATCGTTACTCTGGCTCAGAAAGCTTCAGTGGCGCCCTGCTGTCGTTGGGACAAAATAAAGCTTCCTCCATCTGGCATTTAGAACCTCTCACAAGTTGGTTTGCATCTATTTTTCCAGGCTAACTCTCTATTACTACTTGCTACACATTCTCTAGCCAAACTGACTTGTTTGCTGATCCCTGTCCACAACATTATATTTCCTTGGAATCCCTAACTTCTCCCAAAGCTCAGCGAGTGCCACCCTCTTTAGCACTGTGCCTTCCTCCACGGAAATGTCTTTTTTATTTAGTTTGGACATATTTATCACGCTAAAAATAGTAGCCCACACTTATATGGAACTTCAAAGATTACAAAGCATTTTACATATATCCTCACAAAATGCTGGAAACTGTGGATGAGAGAGTTTAAGTGAACTGCCCAGGGCTGCCCAGCTGCTAACTATCTGAGGCGGAATTCAGCTTCAGATCTTTCTTACTGCATTACCCTCCACTCTGCTGTACAGTCTCTCCATATTGATTTATCTCTTTGTATCTGCTTTATTTCCCTAGTGAAATGTAAGCTTCCTGAGGGCAAAGTCAACTTTGTTGTTGTCTCTGTGTTCCCAGGCACATAGTGAGATGCCTGACACATAGTAGGCACTTAGTAAATGCCAATTGAATTAAACTGAATTATAAGAAAATATAGGTCCAGAAGAACAAACTACTTTTTTATCCAGTTGGCAGAAGCTCAGGAGTCTATATCTTCCTGGCTTAGCAGGGGCAGGGAAGACAGACTTCTCTAAGAAATATCTAGGGAATTTAGAAGGGGGCTATTTGTTGGAGACAGGAGGTTACAAATAGAAATATTCCATTCTTAGATTAAATTTATATATATATATATATATATATATATATATATATATATATATATGTGTGTGTGTGTGTGTGTGTGTGTGTGTGTGTGTGTGTGTGTATGTATAATCCCAACCCTGAGCTTCTTAAAGATGAGATCTTTTCCTCTGATTCTTTGTAGCTGGAAGGGAATGGAATATTGGCAATCATTCAATGAATCCGGGAATGCATTGATGGCTAACCCAGATAATTCTGGATGCAATCCATTCTGGGAACCTAGACTGATTAATGGCTTATCCGGCCCTGATACATCTGTGCTTCTGCATGCTGGGTCATCACTTTTTTGTTGTTACTACTTAAAACTCTTCTGTGAGGTCATTTTCAATTAGCTCCACTCCACTTCTAAAAGAAACAGAGGCTTGTGAACATGAAGGGTAAGCTCAGATGATCGCTGATTTTGCTCAGTCGATTGTAGATTTAGGACAAAAAGAGACCTGAGAGGTCACGGAGTCCAACCCCCTTTTCTTACAGAAGAGGACACTCAGTTACAGGGAAGGGGGTTTTGACTAGCCCAAGGCCACACAGGCCGTTTGTGGCAGAGGTGGATTCTCTGGCTGAACAGGGAACCCCTCCCCCACTCTGCCTGCTGCAGCCCCACAATGACTCTCTAACAATCAGAGGTCACATCCTTTTTTCTTTTTCCTCAGACCCTACTAAGCATGCATTGCATCCCTGAGGATGGTGCTGTGGTCCTTCCTCACAGACCCCTGTGTGCCTCCTTCAGTGACATAAGAAGTAGTTAAACAGGAACTAAGTCACCCGATGCAAGCCTGCTCTTTAACCCTCCTGCTCATGGACCACTGGGGGACAGGTTCCCTCACCACTTCCGCCCTGCCCCCTTCCAGCCACACCTGATTATACAGATCCTTACGAATCACTTCACTTTGGAAATCTGAAGTCCTTCTTAAAGCTTTGCATAAACCAAGGGTGAAGATTTTTCTTTTTTTTTTTTAACAGAATCTGAGGGAGGCCATGGACTAGGGGAGAGAGTGCTGCCTCTGGGGTTGGAAGACCTGAGTTCAGATTTTGACTGCCACTCGCTACATGTCTGATGTCGCATAAGTCATTGAAACTCCCTTAGTTTCAGTTTCTTCCTTTGTAAAACAAGAAGAAAGATGAAACAATCCCCAAGAGCCCTTCCACCTTTGGAAGGTATTGAACATTTCTCTGTCCCATGATACCAAGGATATTTGGGAGGGGGGGACTTCAGTCAGGAGCCTTGTAGGATCAGCTAGGATCATCCAGGAGCCAGGGATGTGATCTTTAAAAAAAGTATTTTGACAACTGTACTTGTTTGTAATTGGTTTGCCTTGTGATTGCACGCATTGTGTTAATACATTAAAAGCAGCATTCCAAGAAGGGCTCAATGGGCTTCCCCGGACTGCCAATGGGGTCCAAGGCACACAAAAGGTGAAGAGCCCAAGCTGTAGCCCTCATCCTGGCACAGGTCAGGTTCTATGGCTTCTTGGGACAAGAAAGCTCTCCATACCACTGCAAATTAGCCACTGCTCTGCCATGAGTAGTCTTAGTGAGTCATCGGGAGCAACATCTCACAGCCAGTATAGATCAGGACAAGAATTGCACCCCAAACTTCCAGGCTCTAGAGCCATCTCTATGTCCAGTATCCCCACGTTACCATTCCTATCGAAGGCCTGAAAAACCCAACACGGACCATGAATAATGCCAAAGCAGTAAAATATCGTGAGTAGAGCCTGGACAGTTCTGTGGATTTAAATCTCACTTTGGACACTTAATAGCTGTGTGACTTTGGCCGAGGCATCTGACTTCTCTGGGCTGCAGTTGCCTTATGGGTAAAATGAGGAAGCCGGACTCAGTGACCTCCAGTGTCCTCTCCTAATTCTAAAACCCCATGTCTTCAGCATCATATGCCATTACACGTTACTCATTGTCAATGTGACCTCAGACATTGATTAAGGACTGATGCTAAAATTAAACAATATTTTGGCAAATTCAAGTCAGCATATAATTAAGTTTTGTTTTGTTTGTTTTTGGCTCAGGAAATAGTCAATTCTATAAATATTTATTTTCCACTTACTCAGGAGTAAGCACCAATGGAAGGACACTCATTGGTATACAGATTTTAAGGTTCACAAAGCACCTTTTCATCAACAACTCTGTAAGCCAAGAAGTATTATGAACCCCATCTTACAGATGAGGAAATTGAGTCTCTGAGGTTAAGTGTCTTGTCCTGCCTCACACAGCTGGTAAGCATCAGAGACCAGGCTTGAAGCTGAGTCCCTCTGGCTGTGCGCAGATCAGTCCCCACCGTATCACCTGGCTGCTCATTGCCCTGAGGAAGCATACCTACCTAATTGGGGAACTGAGGCACAGACACCAATAATTGTAATTCAAAATCAAATCAAATATAAGGACAATCCGCTAAGACCAGGGAAGGCTTCACAAAGGAAGCAGACCTTGAAGAATGGGGGCCACTTGGGGGAAGGATGAGAGGGAAGGCATTTCAGGCAAAGGGGAGAATCATGTGCCAGACTTCTTAACAACGTGGGGATGACCAGCCACCCTGCCCTATTTCAAACTATTGTTAAAAAATGTTCCTTGATCTTGAGCTCTGGCACAGTAGTGATCTCTCCTCTGCCAGCCCAGGTGAAGCAGAGGAGATTAAGCATTGAGTTAGAAAGTCCTGTCTTTTCATGCCAACGGACCCATGGGAACACCTATGCAAACTCACTCTGAACAGTTCAAGGCTCAACCCACAGTGTGCATTCACACTGCCTCACAGTAGGCATTTTACGGTGCTGAACTGTTGAACAAAAACTATTTCGACCAGCCCACAATCTGAGGATTCCAGCCACTTCAGCATAACGAATCAAAGGAGATTGTGTATGGAACATGAACTTAATTGTCATGAAATCAAAGAATTTCGGGCTGGAAGGAACCTCTGAGATCACCTTGTCCTATCTTTATTTTACAGATGGAGGTTCTGAGGGTAAAAGGAGAGGTCTCCCAAAGTCCCACAGCAAGTCCTTTGTAGAGTCAGACTAGAACGGAAGTCTCTGAATACTCGGTCCGTGCTCTGTCCAACCCGCCACGCTGCCTGGCCCCTGTTTTCTGCCTTAACCCTTCCCCCGTCATATGATCACTTACACGAAGACTCTCCACTTCACTCTAGTTCAGATCCTTGGCACTTCTTGCCTGACCTTCCAGTCTTTCTTCTCTATAATCCAACCTCCACGCAAATGCCAAAATAATTTAAATCATGGGTCTGTCTGTGCCAGCCCTCTGCTCAGAATCCTCAGTGGTCCGCTAAGACCTCTAGAAAGACATAGAAATTCCTCAGCTTGCCCTGCCCCGACCTGACCCTCACCACCTCTCTCTTCATGACCTCTACTCTTCAGCTACGTATTAGCCATATGCATTAATCCATCTCCCACCTCCAAGACTTTGCTCATTCTACCTCCCTGTGCCTAGCACACCGTTCCCTCCTCATCTCTGCCTTTTAAGATCTATAACTTCCTTTAAGGATTGGCTTAGCGCAGGTAAAGCCTGGCCTTTCATGATGTCTGTACTTATTAATGCATTCCCCCTCCCGAAGTTACTTTCTGTTTTCAGTGATGGATACCTACTGATTCTGTAACCCTGGGCAAGTCACTTCATTTCTCAATGCTCTAGCTCAGGGCTTTTTAAACTTTTTCCACCCTTGACCCCTTCAACCCTTCTTAAACTGTGGGTTGCAACCCTGTCTAGGCAAAGCTTCAAGATGGCACAGCAGGGAAGGCGCTACGTGCATTGGCAGAAGGCGTTTTCTCAGCCGAGAGTTCCCTGTATCAGTGACATCTGCGGTCTAGTCCCCTTGTGAACTTTGGGTTGGGGGGATTCACTGTGATGAGCACAGTCCATTGCACCCAGTAGGTTCTTAATATTTTTTTTTCATTTGAATATGTGCATCTGCATGGGCTCACCACTTTCCAAGGTTGTGACTGCCATCCTACATTACAAGCAGGAACCTCCTCCAACAACCCAGACCACAAACTAGCTAGGATCCAGTGTCCAGTACGGGCTCATTCACTTGAATTTGAAGATAAGTCTTGGAGAGTTGCCAGAAAACTGAGAGATTAAGCGATTTACCCCAGGGACAGTAGGATTGGAAACCAGGTCTTCCCAGGCTAGGTAGGTTCAGCCCTCCACCCCTGTAGCCTGCTGCCCCCTTACATGGACATGTTTCTCTTTGAAAGATATTGCAATTCAACTGACATTTTTAAAGCACTTACTATTAGTACTACGTGTGTGATTTGGGTCAAATCTTCTTCAACTCCCTGGCCTTTAGTCTCCCGGTCTGTAAAACAGGAGGATTGCATGCAGTAACTTCAAAGGTCCTGTCCGGCTCTGAATCTATGGTTCCACAACCTTACCCTGGGTTTAGAATTGGCCTCAGATGCTTTAACTGTGTGACCTTGGGCTGAACCCATGTTCCTTGGTTTCCCCATTTGTAAAATTGAGGTAATAATAGCACCGACCTCCCAGGGTTGTTGGGAGGATCATATGAGATAATTTCTGTAAAACCTGCTTATGACAGTGCCTGGCACATGGTACACACTATGTAAATGTTAGCTGTTATCATTATTAATTACTATTAATCTTCCTTATTACAACGTAAGCTCCTTGAGGGAGGAGTTACTCTGGCTTGTCATCTCCCCAGCCCTTGGCACAGAACCTGGCACGTGGTAGCGGCTTAATAAATGCTTGTTTCATTCATTCGTTTACAACTGTCTCTTTACACACTTGGGTTTTTTGTCCTACAAGTTTCTGCGGATCCCTGCATAACACAGCCTCAGCTGTTTCAAGGAAGGAAAGCTTCTTGGGCAGATTTTCCCATGCCAACCAGATTTCTTCTTGAACTGAAAATGAAAAAAAGAAAGGGCCCACTTTGTGGGCTGGGGAGGTGCTCCCATCCCTTCAGGGGCCCCCCCCACCCACTCCTCAACACAACCCAAAGGCACCTTTGGGCATCAGCCTGGGATGTGCTTTGAACCAAAGGCTGGATGGACAGACACGGTCCAGAGTGCTGCTGGTCCTCTCCCTCGAGGGGCCTGGTGGGCTTATTGGAAGACACGAATCTTTATCGGAATTCCTCCAACAAATGAAATTGAGGGTTGCTTTTCGCCCCGCCGCTGCCGCTGCTGCTGTGATTTCTGATCTAGTCTTTCCACTAATTAAGCAGTCATTTTGCCCCTGACACTTTGAAGTTTCCCTCATTACCTGTCCTCTGTTAAGTCGACAAAAGGCTACATCTAAGGCAGCCGGGCACAGACCGTCACTTTGGGGGCTGCCTAATTAAGTGTAATTACTTTATTTGGTGCCCAGGCTTCATACTTGTAACATTGCAACATTGCCTTGTAATAATTTAAATTGCCTGCATGCTGGGGGACTGTTTGACGCCAGCGTGGAGACGGTCCCGCTGTCACTGTGGGCCTGTCCAGCCGCCGGAAGATGGGAGGCAAAAGTCCGGAGCGAGTCATTTGGAGCTCTCTGCTCATTAGCGGCCCTACAGGAGCCAGTGGCCAGTGGAGGTCTATCCTGGCCCAGCTTGTTCTCTCTCTCTCTCTCTCTCTCTCTCTCTCTCTCTCTCTCTCTCTCTCTCTCTCTCTCTCTCTCTCTCTCTCTCTCTCCTTTATTTTTTTCTGTTTTCTCCCTCTCTCCCTCCCTTTCTGTTTCTCTCTCTCTGTCTCTGTCTCTGTCTGTCTCTCTGTTTCTCTGCCTCTCTCTCTGTCTTTCTCTGTCTCTCTCTGTCACTCCCTCCCTCTTATCTCTTTCTCTCCCTCCCTTCTGCTTCTCTCTCACCCCCTCCCTCCTTCTTTGTCTCTATTTCTCTATCTTTCTCTCTCCCTCTTTCACTTTCTCTGTCTCTCTATCTCCCTCCCTCCCTCCCCCTCCCCCTCCTCTCTCTCTCTCCCTCCCTCTCTGTCTCTTTCTCTTTCTCCCCATCTCTGTCTCTGTCTGTGTCTGTCTCTGTCTGTCTCTCACTCATTTCCTCTCTTTCTTTAACTTTCTCTGTCTCTCTCACTTTTTCTGTCTCTCTTTTTCTCTATCTCTCTTCCTCCCTCCCTGTCTCTCTTTCTTTCCATCTCTGACTCTTTCTGTGTCTCTGTCTCTGTCTCTCTCACTTTCTCGTCTCCCCCTCCCCTCCCCCCCATCCCTTCCTCTCTCTCTCTCTCCCTCTCTCTCTCTTTCTCTCCCCACCTTCTCCCTCACTGCCTCTCTCTGGTATTTGAATGGACAGGATGTGTAGCTGACAATATAGCCCTCCAAAGAATGAGGGAAGCAGAAACCCTGCAAGCCCAGGCTGCATGGGGAATTTCAGGCATTTTCCAAGGCCTTGGCAGTGAGGGGCGGGGAGACACGACAAGGTTCAGCAGGAGCCTTCCTGCTCAGCAGGTTTTCATCAAGACATAAAGGGCTATATGAGCATACATGTGGCTATAGAGATCCAGATGTGGCTGAAGCTATAGCTACAGATAGAAATATGGATGTGCAGATACAGATGTTGACATGGATAAAGATAAGCCAACACAAATAAAGATAATAGCTCATACTTATATAGGCTTTGAGATTTTCACAGAGCTTTCCATACATCTCATCTGATTCTCATAACAACTCTGGGAGATAGCTGTATTATTGTCCCTGTTTTACTGTTGAGGAAACTGAGTTTGACAGAGGTTAAGTGACTTGCCCAGGATCACACAGCTAGGAAGAGTCCCAGGAAGGGTTATGAACTCAAGTCTTCCTGACTCTAAATCCAACTCACTATCAATGCACCATCTAGTGACCAGTAGAAACAAACATGACAGAGATAGATCAAAGACAATCAAAATGATATCACTATGTCAGGGTCAAGGTACCGGGTGTCCAGCTGTGGCTGATCAGACCAATATGAGCTCGGAACGCTCTACCACCGGTCGGGCACAAATAGTCCGTGTGAACATTTGGGGTGGATTCTCTAGATTTGAGCATCCTGCGTTTCCTTTGAGCTGTTTCAATTCTGCTTTGCTCATAGAGCACAGCACCTTCTCTGAGGTGGGCACGCCAGGCCGAGCTGTCCTGTGCCAGTGTCTCCCATGTCACACAATCAATTCCAAAGTTTCTCAGAGAGACCTTGAGAGTGTACTTGTATTGCTTCTTCTGACCTCCACGCGTGTGCTTGCCTTGGGTGAGTTCCCCACAAAATAGCCTTTTAGGCAAGCATACATTAGGCATTCGAACAACGTGTAAAGCCCATGAGAGTTGTGTTCTCTGCAGCAGAGTTTGAATGCTTGGCAGCTCATCCCAAGAAAGGACCTAAGTGTCCAGTACCTTATCGTGCCAGGTAATTGACAGAAAAATGGAGATAGAAGGAGGAGTATGTTAGAGTCAGCTCTCACTGGCTTTTGAAAGCCAATTGTTAAATTTTCTGTGGGAGAATTTATATATCAGAAATCAGCATTTGCTGATTTAATATTTAGTTGATTGCCTAGACTTAAGAAAATGTTAGTAATGCTGACTGAACTTGAAAATGTATATACGTATTTTTTTTCTTTCTTTTTCTGGAGAGCCTGGTTATTAAACATTTACCAGCACACACTGTATTGCTCCATAAACATTACTTGAGCTCATTAGGAAGGAAATAGAAGTCTTAGAAAATGAAGTTGGCAACAGATTTTAGGTTAATAACAATACTATTACTACCACCACCACCACCACCACCACTACTAATGATAATAATACGGAAATAATAATAATAATAACTGGCATTTATACAGTGCTTTAAGATTTGTCAAGTTCTTTCCAGCCATTATATCCAGCACTTACCACAGAACCTGGCACATAATAAACACTTAATAAATGTTTATTAAATTGAATTGATTGAATTCTATCATTTGAGACCCCAACACCCTGGATAAAGGTAGAGGTAGAGTTAGAGAAAGACACCAACACAGACACTGTTTTCAGTGAAGGTGTAGTAGATAGTGATCCAGATGCCAAGTCAGAAAAACTGGGTTCAACTCCTCCTGCCCCTAATAGATACTAGCTGTGTGACCTTTAAGCTCTAATTCAGGGGTGGGGAATCTGGGGCCTCAAGGCCACATGTGACCCTCTAGGTCCTCAAGTGTGGCCCTTTCGCTAAATTCAAACTTCACAGAGTAAATCTCCTTCATAAAAGGATTTTGGATTCAGTCAAAGGGCCACACTTGAGGACCTAGAGGACCACATATGGCCTCGAGGCAGCAGGTTCTCCACTCCTGCATTAGTCTCTAGTCTCAGGAAATTTTCTTAAGACTCTATATTGCAGACTAGTTACTGATCTGCATTGGTAGAAGGGGTTTCTTCACTGGGAGTTCCCAACCCCATGAAATCACAGGTCCAAAATAAGTTGATGTAGATATAAGTACAACCGATGTGTACTTTGTGTTAAAGTTTGCAAACTGTGACCCTGTTTGAGCCTCACAATAAGCCTGTGGGGATAGGTACATAGGAATGATTATCCCCATTTTGCAGAGGAAAAACCTGAGCCTCCTAGAATTTGTGGCATGACTGGTAAGCAGCAAGCTAGCAGATGAAGGTGGAATTTGAACCCGGGTCTCCCGGACTCTAAGTCCAAAGCTCTATCCTCTATTGCTATGCTAATCCTCATAGACTACACCCAGATGTAGATATTTACAGAAACAGATGTAGCTCTAGGTATAAATGTCCATCTAGATAAAGGTACAGATTCCAGCCCAGGTACAGGTACAGAAGGAGTCAGCCTGGCATGGATCAGAGCTGTCAGACTCACTGAACTCCCCAGGGCAGCCCGAGCCAGATCAAATGTACCTGGGCAATGTTTAACAAACATACAATACGGCATAGATGATATTAATTTTTGGTTTTTGATCTCTTTCCATTTGACCTTAACATCCCTGCACCGAGGATAGATTCACTTGGAGTGAGGAAGGTTCAAGGCCCGCCTCTCTCTCATATCAACTATGAGACTCTGGATAAATTCTTCACCATTTCAGCATTTGGGACAGTTTTCTAAGGCTATAAATTCCAGATCTGCTTCACTGAAGAAAGCTCTCAGAATGGAAGTTACCCACACTAATAAAATGCCTGTCCCCATCCACAACAATCTCACAATAGAGCTAGAAAGAGGTGCCAACATTGGGCTATGTTGCTAGCCAAATAGGGAGGGAGAGCCAATTTACCCCAGATATGTAGATATGAATGGGCTGGAGTGTTAACTGAGATTGAACCGATATCTGTGAGCATTGAGACCGCATGAGAGGGGGCTGTTGCCCTGGGCCCTACTAAGGACTTTCTAGGATGGCCAGATCCTGAACATTGAAGTTGGTCTTGTCTTCCCCATGGCCTGAGACCTGTCTGAGGAGGAAGCCTCACCCATCCTTCATTTCTAAGCTCCTCAGGAGCAGAAGTTTGTTTTCTAAATTACAAGGCCTCAGCATCCCTTGATGAGTTCTGAGGAAGTTCCTTGCCCCACACAGTAGGTGCAATCTTGCTTCGGCCCTGGTGATTAATCATATAGGAAAGCAGGGCTTGCTTCCACTAATAACAGGGTTCGCCTTTGGCCCTTTGTGGCCTAGAGAGAGGAGAGCGAGCATCTTCGAGGAGTGTCAGAGCCTCCCCCTCCCTTCTGTGAATGGTGCCGGCACGTCTAGGGGCTTGGCAGTTAAAGCTAATGGAAGCCCTTCTGTCTCAAATTGCATTGAAGTCTAAAAAGAAAAAAAATAACAGCTTCTGCCTTGAAAGACACAGATAATGGGATGAGGGTGTGAGAGGGAGGGGGGAATCACCCAATGAATTAAATGAGAAGATGGAATTTTAGGAAGTTAGGAGCTGGAATTCTGCTCTTTCCAAATGTAACTCCATTATTCTATCTGTAAAGTTGGAAGAAGAGCTAGATACTGAAGCTTTACAGTAGCTGGCCTGGCTTGGACAGCAGATTCTAAGGAATGGAAATCACAGACCCCAGACTGGCTGTGTAAAGTCTGCCTGAAAGCCCCATGAGGTTGCCAGCAACCTAAAAATTATTTTGTCTCCTCATTTCCTGGGGTGGGGGGGGGCAAGTCTTCATCAAATGCTCTCACTGCTTCCAAATTCAGGAAGCAAATAGTATGTTTTGGGGCCCCCAACATAAGGGTTAAGACGATCTTCCTCTCAGACTTGGGTATTTAGAGGCCAACGTTATCAATGCTGAGCGTGTGGAATGTACCAATGTACATTGTATATATGAGCGTACATTTGCCAACAGGCAAGCAACATTATAGTAGACCAAACAGAAAAGCCGGCTCATTCTTTCTCGCATGAAATACATTCAAAGGCAGACCTGATCAGCAAGAGAGAGCTCTAGTCTAGTTCAAACAAACAAAAAATGCAATAAATTTCCTTAAGTTTCTATTTGTATTCGTGTTCACTTTAAGAAATTCCAAATTATCAACCTAGTTCATCAGATCTAATGAATAAAACCCCCTAAATTAACTTTAGGTAATTTGAATTGTTTTTAAAATTAAATACATGAAAATTTTAATCATCTATGTAAGATGGCACTGACGATAGAACGGTATCATGTTATTCGGGGCAGCTAGGTGGCGCCACAGTGCATAGAGCTCCAGGCCTGCAGTCAGGAAGACTCGTCTTTGTGAGTTCAAAGCTGGCCTCAGACACCAACTGTGTGACCCTGGGCAAGTCACTTCACTCTGTTTGCCTCAGTTTCCTCATCTGTAAAATGAGCTGGAGAAGGAAATGGCAAACCACTCCAGTGTCCCTGCCAAGAAAACCCCACACACAGTCATGAAGCGTCACACACAACTGAAAAACAAGCCAGTAACAACAAAATCATGCTAAGCATAAAGGACAAGATACTTAGCCTCAAAACCAAGAAAATGTGACAGAAGTCCCACCTCTGAACATACTGGCAAGATTTGAACCCAGATCTTTCTAACTCTGGGTCCAGCTGGACTTTCTCCCTTACACCTTACTACACCTGATAGAAAAGATGAAAAAATTAATGAGTAGGCATTCAGAGCCTCACTGAGACCCAGGTACTTACTCTATGTCAGCCCTCTGACCCACAGCACATACTGTCTTGTACAGTACGGCTCTTATCTCTCCTCCTAGACCGTCAGTACCTGGAGAGCAAGAAGAGCACCTTATGGACCTACCTCTGTATTCATTTCCCCCGAAGGACCAAACACATTGTAAAATTGTCTTGTAATAATTTAAAATAATTTAAATAATTTATAATAAAATAATACCCTAGGGAATAAAGTCAGCTGGTCCAGTAATGGAGTGAGTAGCAATCATTCCGTTGGCTTTTTTTCCCCTCCCACTCGAAATTCTGCCTACACCTAAAGAAACTGAATTATAAAGCAAGAAATGATATTGTAGATGTTCTATCTAGAGCAAGGATTCTTAAAGTGTCTATGATAGATTTCAGTGGGGTCTGTAAATCTGGATGAGAAAAAGAAATACATCATTATTTTCCATAACCTCTAACTGAAATTCAATATTGTTTCAATTATGTAAAAAATATTTATTGTGAGAAAGGGTCTACAGACTTAAGCACACGCCAAAGGGATCTAAGCTACAAAAAAGGTTAATAATCCCTGCTCTAGACCAATCTCTTTATTTTATGAGTAAGAAAGCTGACATTCAGAGAGGAAAGTAATTGGACCATTTCCAAGAGTGACCTCAGTGACCATTGACCAGCTCCCTCATCATTCGGTAGATGGAGGAACTGAGAGATGAAGTAAATAAGTAGATTCCTTTTTGGGTTCTCTCTCTCTCTCTCTGTCTGTCTTTGTCTCTCTCGCTCCCTCCCTCTCTCTCTCTCTCTCTCTGTCTCTTTGTCTGTCTCTCTCTCTCTCTGTCTCTCTCTCTCTCTCTCTCTGTCTGTCTGTCTCTGTCTGTCTGTCTCTGTCTCTGTGTCTCTCTCTCTCTCTGTCTCTCTCTCTCTGTCTCTGTCTCTCTGTCTCTCTCTGTCTCTCTCTGTCTCTCTCTCTGTCTCTATCTCTGTCTCTGTCCCTCTCTTTCTTGCTCTTCCTCCCTCACCCCATTCTCATCCTCTCTTTCTGATTGTTCTTTTTAGTCTGCTTTGGTGGATTATCATTCATGTCCCTCTACATATATTTAGACATACTCTAGAGCTCCATTCTGGCATGTCTTTTTTCTTCTCTTCCTTCTTCTCTCCTTCTTTCTCTTTTCCTTTCTCAGTGATCTCATCTCTATGTCATTGACTGCCAAATCTACAGATCTTGCTCTAATCTCTCTCCAGAGATGAAGTCCGGCATCAGCAAACGCCTATTACATATTCTACACGGATAGACTCAAACTTCCAAGCAGTCTCTCAAACTCATCAAGATTAAACCAGAATTCATGACTTTCCCCCCAAATTCATTTATCTTCCTCACAACTCCCATTTCTTGCAAGGCCTGTCTCTTAGGTTTGTAAACTTGGAGTTTATTCAAGGTCACACAACTGGCAAATGCGGGACAAGAACCTGATGTCTGCTGTCCCTTTCCCAGCACCCTTTCACTTCCTCAATAGTTACTGAATGACTTCCCCTAGGTATCCAGTTCCTTCAAGACTCAGTTTGAATGATTTCTTCTACATGAAGCTTCTTCCTAGTTACCCCAGCTGCTAATATCCTCCTTTCCCAAACTATTCCTTTTATATATTGTATATATTTAGACATGCCTGTGTTAACTCCCACTTCAGCATGTAAGTTTCTTGAGGACAGAGAACTGTTTCACTTCTGCCTGGGTATCACCATCATTTAAAAGAATGTCTGGGACATACGAAACTCATAATAAATGCTGATTGCTGATCAATTGATCCAATGAGTTAATGGCCATACTAGGATCAGAAGCCAAATCTTCTACCTCCCAAACCAGGACTTTCTACTAAAATATGCGTCCACTTGATGCGTATTCAGAGGGACACATTGGTGATCTGGTGATCCTTACATAGAAGAGGTACATCTCAACAACAGGAAAAGTTCTGAAACATATATTTTTTAAGCAACTAATGTATTTTAAAGGTAATGATAGAAAAAATTTAAAAGAGTGATCCCAATAGTCTAAGGGGAACACAATAGGCACCACAGCTATAAACAGCATTTATTTTGAAAATATATTCCTGCTAAACAAAGATGCTTTCTTTTTTCTTCCTCCTTCCTTCCCTCCTTCCTTTCTTCCTTCCTTCTTTCCTTCCTTCCTTCTTTCCTCCCTTCCTGCATTCCTCTGCTCCTCCCTCCCTCCCTCTCTCCCTTCCTTCCTTCCTTCCTTCCTTCTTTCCTTTCCTTTAGATGCTGCTAAGGAAAATTTGCTTACTAGTAAAATTTTTGTTTGAAAAGGTTTCCCATATAAATTACTCTTCCCCAAGCATTATCCCAAAGGAATTTTTTAAGTATGTAAAGGAATTCATTTAAAACAATCTAAATGTCTATTGAATTGTCTTTTCTGACCCACCAATTACTTCCTGGCAATAAATTAGCCTCTTGATTAGGAATGTTAATTCATTCAAGACACTACAGTGCTAGTGGGCCCATTAGCAATTTAGTCTAATAGATGTTTCCCCCAAAGTGCATAGTTTCTCTGGGAGTAAAGTACCTTTTCAAAAAAATCTGTCTTGTCATCTTTGTAATAGGCACTAGAATGGGCAGTCATGAGATCTGGTTCTAGTCCAGGATCTTGGACAAATCATTTGTTTAGATTTCAGTTTTCTTATTTTCAAATTAGAGAATTGACAAAATAGTTTTTATGGCCTCAGTATGGAAATTCTGAGCATCTCTAATTGTAATCATTTAAAGTGCTTCTTCTCCAAAAAGACAATAAGAGCAGATATCCTTTCAGATGTTAAGATAGTAATAAGGCTAGGACAGTAGAAAACAAGCTTTAGTGGAGCCTACCAAAACATTTATCTATAAAGCAGAAATTCATTAAGAGCCTACTACCTTCTAGGACCAGTGATGCAAAGACAAAAACAATACAGTCCCCTCCTTCCAGGGGAGGAAATAGATACAACAGGAACCCACATAAATATGTATAAAATATACATAGAATAAATACAAGGTGATTGGGAGAGCGCGGTGGGGCACTAGCCAAGGCAGACCCAGGAATGAATTGATGTAAAGTTTGGCCCTTGGGTTAAGTCTTGGAGGACTCTAGGTATTCTAAGAGATAAAGACAAGGAAGGAGTACATTCCAAGGATAGGGGAGAGCCTATACAAAGGCAGAGACAAGAGCTTGGAGTGTTGTGTGCAAGCAACTGTAAAAAGGCCAATTTGGCTGGATCAAAGAGTATAAGAAGGGGAATCATATATACTAAGGCAGGTAATGTATAGGCTGCTGCCAGGTGGTAATGGGCTTTGCTTTTTTTCAATATGAAGCAGAAAATCATCAAAAACATGAATAATTCCACATACAAAGAAGGCCCAGAACCAGGAATTGCGCATGAAACTGTGAGTCTATTACCAGAGTTTGTTGTTGTTTTTAATATATTTTGGATTTACCGCGGCATTGACGCTCTCTTGAAACTTTTCTTTTCTCTTGGCATAAGTACAACACCCTCTATTCAACTCCCAGAGACAGGGCTCTCTGCTCTCTGCTCTCAGCAGGCCCTCCACTCATCTGGCCCACTCTAATTCTTTCAGGCCATTCCAGTATCCAAGCAAACAAGTTACTGTGATTCTAGGTGGTATTAGGAGGGTCCCGGTGCCCCAGAACAAGCAATAATGATCCTGCTGTCCTCGGTCTGCCCTGGTCAGACATTATCTGCATTAGTGTGCCCAGTTCTCGGTGGTACCTTTCAGGAAGGAATGAAAAAGCATTTATTAAGCACTTACTAGATACCAAGTACTGTACTGAGCACTGGGGATAAAAATACAAAAAAGCAAGACAGTCCCTGACTACAAGGAGCTCACGGTCTCAAGATGAGAAACAACACACATGGAGCAGCAGTAGCCAGGGAGAAGCACTTCGCTTTGCAAAGTTACAAGGACTGACTAGAGCCAAAGGGGAGTGGATTGACATAGGATTTCCAGTTATCTTGACCCATGCTTCAGTTCAAGACCCTCCCATCTGATTGCCTGCAGCTACACAGGGACCCTTCTCTACCATCCCCCTTTCCAGCTCTGAAACCTTATAGGATCAAGACCACTCAACCCAGGCTTCACCGAATTTGCCTCATCTTTTCCTTCCTCCCTGTGCCTGTTAAGATGAGTTTGCAAAATGCACAAGTGGTCATCAACTGGAACCTGGAGCCCAAAAGATGTTTAATCCACATCAAGGGAGGATTCAGTAGGATGCACTCCAAGGTCCATCATAGTTCTCACAGTATTTTATTCTACAAAGACAGTGTCCATAATCTATAACCACAAATTCATGAAGTACAATGCTGTAGCCAACCTTCCTTTATACGCACTAACTCTACTAAAACAGAATTTCCTTCAGGGCAAGGGCTGGGTTTTTTTTTATTTTATTTTTAATTTAAATTAGGGAACAAAACAAGCATTTCCATAATATAGTATGATAAAAAGATGATTGCTCATGAAATCGCAAAAACATTATATATCACTTGCTATTGCTTTTAAATACATAATGGAGTTATTATGTAAATTTTTTCCTTTTTTTTCTTCCCTCCCCCTCTGTCCTAGAGATAGCTACCATTAGACAAAATGTGTGTGTTTATGTGTGTGTATGTGTACACACACACATATATGTAAAATCATTCTATACATAGTTCTATCAGAGAGGCAGATTTAGACTAGGTATAAAGGGAAACTTCCTTAGCATGATAGTTGTTCCAAAGGGACTTGGGCTACCAGCTTTGGAGGCAGTTAGGTCTCCTTCACTGGAGGGCTTCAAAGGAAGGCTGGGTGACCACACATTAGGAATGGTGTCAAGGGGCTTTGTCTTCAGGTAAGAGTTAGACTAAGGAAGATCCATGGAACTTCCTAGTCTAAATCTGCCTCTCTGTATCAAATATCTATTCAGTCCCTCTAATGGCAATGAGGCTGTTCTTTAGGGAACATAAATGTAAATAAGCCACGGCCAAGAACCTGAAAAAGTTGTTCCAGAGAAGTTTTAAGTGATTGACTTTTCTAGGTGTGGAGTTGGAGGGGAAGATCCAAATTCTGTGTTTTAGTCTCCTTGGTTATGGTTATGAGAATAATTCTGCGCTGAAAGAAGGAATTAGTTCCTTCCAAACAGCTGATCATCATTATTTAAATTCATACAAGGATTGCCTGTTCTTGTGTGTCAGTCAGGTGGAAATGTTATCTCAATATTCCTGGAATGTTTCCAAGCTTGAACATCAATATAGCACTTGCAAAACTCCAAGTCTAAAACATTTCAGTCATATTTATGCATACTTTTCTTGCCTTCAAAGCCTATTTTGTTATCAGACCATAGGCTCCTCACATAGGCAGTACTTATATTATCTTCTATTTTTTGTCCATAAATTCCTAGTAAAGGAACTAAAAATCTATGCCCCTAAGAAATGTTCTATTATCATGTGAATTCTCATATAGTTAACAAAATGTTAGTTTCCTGATTTGATCAATTACTGTATGACTATCTATTATACCACACAAATGGGCCTGAGAAGTGAAGGATTACATTTTCCCAGATGCCTGGGTCCGGGGCAACCCTCATGAAGGCCTCGTGTTTTCTTGCCAAGCAGCTATGGTAAGCTAGCATCCTTTTTTCCCTTCAGTGAAATGGCCAAAACATTATTTTAAACCACTAAACAAATGAAGGAGTTATGGATATCTCTGCTGTGGTTTATGACCATGAAGAAGAAATGAAATTAGGAAGCATGGAGATTGCACAATTAGGAGATACGAGTAGTGTCTAAAGCAAGCAAAACTGAGAACTAGAGGCATCAGTTACCAGGCATTTATTAAGCACTATGATGTACACACTAACCCTGTGTTATGCACTAAGGCTCCAGAAGCAAACAAGAGTCACAGACATCCTAAGGAGAGAATAATCTACTGGATCAATGAACCAGTCAACATTGACTAAGCATCTACTATGTGCCAGGCAGAGTTTCCAGCCTCAGGAAGTTTGCAAACCAGTTGGAAAGCCAAGATCAGAACACAGGGAACAATAGACAATGATCCAGGATGGTATTTAATCAAGTGCTAAATTCTGAGGCAGAGGGATTAGGCTTCTTCCACTCAGTTCGAGAATGTCATAACAGGACCAAAGTAATTTTTTAAAGAGATAATAAAAAGGGTTTTTTAATTATTATTCAAAGGTATAACTGGATATGTAGATTTGTTTTCATGTGATTGGTTATAACGTTATTGTTTTAAAATATAACCAAATGCTTTTGCAAGGAATAGACACATTCCTCAGCTATGAAGACCCAATTCATGGTGGATGACACACATGATTTGAGACAATGAATTGGCTTCTGTGAGCAGAATTAACTGTCAGAACTTCATTCCTTGCCTGGGGTTCTTGAGTATAAGTGGTTAAGAGGCAGGGATCAGTTCCTTGATGTAAATAAAGGCTTCCAAAGAATTTGGAACTTTCTGAAATTGGAATGGGCTGCCTACAGAGGCAGCAGCTTCCGTCTTATTGGAGATGGGAGCAAAGGCTGAATGAGTACTTTCTGAGTATATTGCAGAATGGGGCTCTTGCTGAGGTGGGGGCAGTGCTGGATGTCTCTGGGATGACACCAGTTCTGACATTGTAATCTCGTGTGCTATGAGCATGAAGTAAGGTGGTTTTGGTGATGGACTGTTGTTCCTGCAATGTGTACACCATACTCCTTGATCATTTCCTTGCAAAGACTCACCTATTCTACTTGGAGATGTGATGTTCTGTCCATGTAATACTCCATCCACATAAAGCTCTATCCAGTCTGCAGACTGAAATGAACATTGAATTTCATTTCAGAGGACCTGGTTTCTATTCCCAACTCTGTCACTCGTTCTCTATGTGACCTTGACCAAGGCATTTTCTCTCTCTGGACCTCGGTTTCCTCAACTGAAAACAAGGAGACCTCTAGGGTCCTTCCGGGCTCTAAATGTTCTGATCTTATGTAATTCTTTTGTGGATCTCAGTGGACACTGGGCCAAAGACAATATATGGCCTATAAGAGCAGTAAAGTAGGATGAATGAAATTAGGTAGTCAAGGAAGGCTTCATGGAGGAGGCAGGATTTAAGTTGAACTTCTCATCACAAGTTGAATTTGGATAAGTGAAGGGAAATGCATTAGAGCCTAGGAAACCAGCCTGAAAAAAATGCCAAGGATGTGATAATGACAATGAAAGCAAGAATGATGAAATGAGAACACTTGGAGTTTCACTGAGTTATTGCTTGGAATTTAAATGGTTCATGTTTTCTATGTGGACTTGAAACTGAACCATAACCTGAGGCTTTAATGAGCTTGGGTCTTGCCATCTTTTTCCTCAGGCTGTTTTCTTTCTGTGGTCATGTATTTGCCACTTATTTGACCACAAGTCCCGGTTCCAAATCTGGACAACATACCATTAATGACCGGGATCATTTGCCGTGGGTTTTTTTTTAATAGCTACATGACAATGTGTTCCTCATTTTTCTTCTAAATTTGATTTTTAAAGATGACTAGAACACATCCTACCCATATAAAAGAGACAATTACATCTCAGAATGTACAATTCAAGCAGCATCTAGACAGACGAAATGAAGCGGCACAATGATCCACATAATTGAATCACGGTAAACAGCCAACGTTGCCGGAATCAGGAATTGTGCGGATAATTGCCTCAACTCTCTTCCCCCCTGCCTTAAGGTCACAGGTTTCCTTTCGCATCATGCTGCCTGCTTTCCACAGTGATCAGCAATCAGCGAAAACCCGATTATCACCCTTCTTAACCTTCCGGTGCCTTCAGTAATGAAGTCAACAAATTAGCTGGAGGCTCCAGGGCGGAAGCCCATTGGTAGACTGTGGTCAAGACACACATTTCTACATTTTCCCCCAAGCTGTTTTTTTTTTGAGGAAGCTTTGATAAGAAACATATGATCTCAATTACCATGAACCCTGTGTGGTTTCCATGTTCAGAGCCCCCAGTTCAACTGTAGAAGACAGAGGGCCTGGGCTAAAGCATTAATGTGCTGCTGAGCCATCTATGGCCAGTCCATTCCCATTTTTCATTTTGGTGTCTGCCATCAAGAGAAAAGGCTTAAATCATCTTTATATTCCTTGGCAGCAGGAATGCAGATTCCACTGTACATGTAAGGAACATTTTTTTTCTTCCTTAAGGGTCCTTTGATAATATTCTAGCCCACAGGCTATGACACTTTCCTGAAAACAATTTATCATAACATAACATAACAGAAAATATTGGTTTTGGTACCCTTTAACCAAGAGCTCCTGAGGATTAAGGAGAACAAGTTACACATCAAAATTATTTCATTTCCTACATGTGCACAACCCAGACCAAAAGGAAGTTTTTAACATCAAAGACATCAGTTCTATTTTCTGGAACACTTTGCCCTATAAAAGGAAGTCAGCAGACATTCTGATTATCATAAACTTCATTCATATGAGAAGCAGCAGGATCGAGCACAAGAATTGAATCAGAAAGAAATCAGCAGGCCAGTGTTCAATAAATGCAAGAACAGAAACTACTTGGGGAAGAGTTCACTGTCAAACACAAAATGGAAATCGGCTTGGCAGAAAATAAGGTGAGCTGAACATCTGACACCTTATGGCCCCCAAGTTTCAAATGGACATGAGACCTAAATACAAAATATATACCATTTAAATACATATTTCGGTGTGTATACACATATATAATGTGTGGTATATATGTGATATATATATATATATATATACATATATATATATATATACACAATACATGTGTATGTTTGTAAGTAGGCATATGTGCATACACACATTATGTGTGTGCACGTGAATGGAAGAAGGTACTTTTCTCTTTATGGCCAACAGGCTAATTCTTAACCAGACAAGGAGAAGAGATGTAGAAAATTCTAAAAGAAATTTAAAAAACAACTTCAACTTCATAAAATGTTAAAGAATATTTTGCATAAACAAAATCAATGTAGCCAGGATAAAGATGGGAACTTCATACTGGGGGAGGAAAACCTTTGCATCAAATAGTAGATAAAGTTCTTATAGGGAACTAACATAAGCAGGTAAGACTAAGAGCCATTTCCTAATAGACAAGATATGTAAGGGCACGGACAAATAGCTTTAAAAGAAGTGCTAGTATCCACAATGCTCTGAGTTTTCTAAATCACATAATAATAGTAGTAGAGATGCATATTAAAACAAACTTGAGGTTTTACCTCATAACCAGCAAATTGCCAAAGATGACCAACAAATGAAAACGGTAAGGCTAAAGAGGATGTGAGCACAGCAGACATATGAATACACTCTCAGAGCAGCCTTAAATTGGTCCAATGGTTCTGGAAAACAATTTGGAAGTATTCAAGTCAGCTTAACGGATTGTTCATACTCTTCAACCCAAAGATTTAACTGCTGACCAAGGAGATGAAGGAAGGAAAGAAAAGATCCCATGATATATACCAATATATTCACAGCAGCAATTTTCATGGTAGTCAAAAAACAGATACAATGTGATTGCCCATCTAGTGGCATACAATATGAGTGTAATACAATATTATTGTGCCATAAGAAACAATAAACAAAAAGCTTTCAGTGAAGTATGGGAAGATGTGCACGAACTGATGAAGAGTGAAGCAGTTAGAACCACAAAGACATTAAAGATATTATATATAGTACCTACCATAATAATAAAATGGAGCTGATCACAATAATTATCATGAGCAGTCTTGGCCATGGCGGTGAGAGGAAGGAATGGATATTCCTCTTTGCCTTGGAGATGGGGGTTGAGGCAGGAATAGAACAATACTGGGTGTAGTGTCAAACACAGTCCCTATGTCCATTGGTTTTGCTTATCTGTTTCTCTTTGTTACAAGGCAGAGCTTACTGGTTGGTAGGGGCAGGAGCAGAAGTCAATATAGAGTAATAATAGTTTGATGAAGAATACAAAAGACATCAATAAACAGTTTTCAAAGGAAAGGCAAGGTACTTGAAAAACTCATTTTACCGCATTCAGCTGTCTTAGAAGACACCAGAGATCAGACATGCAAGAAGATTCTATAAACTCATCCAAAATCATAATATGAAAGGAAAAGAGAAGGATGTTATTCTACTTAATACCTTAACCATTTGTACAGAGCCTATAATTAAAATGATTAATTTCTATTCATCAATACTCCATATTAATCATTAATCAAGGTTGGTTTGTTTCAGAGAGAACACCTGGAGGTAGACAATGTGCCAGTGGCTCTGGCACTGACTTACAGATTCCCTTGAGCACATCCTTTCAGATCTCATATCCTCAGTTTCTTCCTTTTTCAGGTGAGGAGGTTGGACTAAATCAGAACCCTCAAATGCTTCAAGGTCCTATTTTGAAAAACTTTTATAATTATAAAGAAACTTTTCTCATCCCTCCTGAAAAGAAGGTGGAAATTACTATGGGAGGCAAAACACAAATCTTATATCTAAGGGGAATGAAAGTTTGGAAATTCTTTGTATCCCAAAGTTAGGCAAGTCATTCAACTTATGCCAACCTCAGGCAGATCTCTCTCTCTCTCTCTCTCTCTCTCTCTCTCTCTCTCTCTCTCTCTCTCTCTCTTTTTAAAAAAAAATAAAGTTTCATTGATCTTTTTTTTAATTTTATTTTTTTATTTAATATATTTAGTTTCCAGCATTGATTTTCACAAGAGTTTGAATTACAAATTTTCTCCCCGTTTCTACCCTCTCCCCCACTCCAAGATGGCTTATATTCTGGTTGCCCTGTTCCCCAGTCAGCCCTCCCTTCTGTCACCCCACTCCCTTCCCATCCCCTTTTCCCTTCCTTTCTTGTAGGGCAAGATAAATTTCTATGCCCCATTGCCTGTGTATCTTATTTTCTAGTTGCATGCAAAAACTTTTTTCTTTGAACATCTATTTTTAAAACTTTGAGTTCCAAATTCTCTCCCCTCTTCCTTTCCCACCCACCCTCCCTAAGAAGTCAAGCAATTCAACATAGGCCACATGCATATCATTATGTATTACCCTTCCACAATACTCATGTTGTGAAAGACTCACTATATTTTGCTCCTTCCTAACCTATCCCCCTTTATTGAATTTTCTCCCTTGACCCTGTCCCCTTTCAAAAGTGTTTGTTTTTGATTACCTCCACCCCCATCTGCCTTCCCTTCTATCATCCCCCCTTTTTTTAATCTTCTCCCTCCTTTTTTCCTGTGGGGTAAGATACCTAATTGAGTATGTATGGTATTCCCTCCTCAGGCCAAATGTGATGAGAGCAAGATTCACTCATTCCCCCTCAGCTGCGTTCTCTTCTCTTCCTACAGAACTGCTTTTTCTTGCTACTTTTATGGGAGATAATTTACCCCATTCTATCTCTCCCTATCTCCCTCTCTCAATATATTCCTCTCTCATACTTTAATTTTATTTTATTTCTTTTAGATATCTTCCCTTCATCTTCAACTCACCCTGTGCCTGCTCTGTGTGTGTGTGTGTGTGTGTGTGTATACACATACATATATACCTACACACACACTCACATATACATATTTATACATAAACATATATATATATATATGCATATTACCTTCAGTTACCCTAATACTGAGGTCTCATGAATCATACACATCATCTTTCCATGTAGGAATGTAAGGAAAACAAGTTCAACTTTAGTAAGTCCCTTATGATTTCTCTTTCTTGTTTACCTTTTCATACTTCTCTTGATTTTTGTGTTTGAAAGTCAAATTTTCTGTTCAGCTCTGGTCTTTTCACTGAGAAAACTTGAAAGTCCTCTATTTTATTGAAAATCCATATTTTGCCTTGGAGCATGATACCCAGTTTTGCTGGGTAGGTGATTCTTGGTTTTAATACTATCTCCATTGACCTCTGGAATATCCTATTCCAAGCCCTTCAATCTCTTAATGTAGAAGCTGCTAGATCATGAGTTATTCTGATTATGTTTCCACAATACTTAAATTGTTTCTTTCTGGCTGCTTGCAGTATTTTCTCCTTGATCTGAGAACTCTGGAATTCGGCAACAATATTCCTAGGAGATTTCTTTTTGGGATCTATTTAAGGAGGTGATCAGTGGATTCTTTCAATTTCTATTTTGCCCTGTGGCTCTAGAATATCAGGGCAGTTCTCCTTGATAATTTCTTGAAAGACGATATCTAGGCTCTTTTTTTGATCATGGCTTTCAGGTAGTCCAATAATTTTTAAATTATCTCTCCTGGATCTATTTTCCAGGTCAGTGGTTTTTCCAATGAGATATTTTACATTGTCTTTCATTTTTTCATTCCTTTGGTTCTGTTTTATAATATCTTGATTTCTCATAAAGTCACTAGCTTCCACTTGCTCCAATCTTATTTTTAAGGTAGTATTTTCTTCAGTGGTCTTTTGGACCCCCTTTTCCATTTGGCTAATTCTGCCTTTCAAGGCATTCTTCTCCTCATTGGCTTTTTGGAACTCTTTTGCAATTTGAGTTAGTCTATTTTTTAATGTGTTGCTTTCTTCAGTGTATTTTTCAGTATTTTTGGGGGTCTCCTTTAGCAAGTCATTGACTTGTTTTTCATGGTTTTCTCGCATCCTTCTCATTTCTCTTCCCAATTTTTCCTCTACTTCTCTAACTTGCTTTTCCAAATGCTTTTTGAGCTCTTCCGTGGCCTGAGACCAGTTCATGTTTTTCTTGGAGGCTTTTGTTGTAGGCTCTTTGACTTTGTTGACTTCTTCTGGCTGTATGTTTTGATCTTCTTTGTCACCAAAGAAAGATTCCAAAGTCTGAGACTGAATCTGGGTGCGTTTTCGCTGCCTGGCCATATTCCCAACCAACTAACTTGGCCCTTGAGTTTTTCAGCAGGGTATGACTGCTTGTAGAGTTTAGAGAACTATGTTCCACGCTTGCGGGGATGCGCCAGCTCTGCCACACCAGCACTCCTCCTTCCCCAATAACCACCAACCAGGACTGGACTTGGATCTTCAGCAGGCTCTGCACTCCTGCTCTGATTCACCACTTAATTCCCCCCACCAGGTGGGCCTGGGGCCAGAAGCAACTGCAGCTGCAGTTCTGTAGCTGCCCCACCTCTGCTGCCCCTGGGGCAGTAGCCAAACCTCGAACTCCTTCCACTCCCGCAGCTTTTCCCACTAACCTTCACTGTTGTCTTTGGTGTTTGTGGGTTGCTGCAGCTCACTGATTCAGGGCAGTAGGGCACACTCCCCCCAGCTCCTGGTTTGGTTGGTCCACACCACCCATGCTGGACTCTGCTCCGCTCCGCTCCCAGCTCTGTGCAGGATAGACCTCACCCAGAGATCATCCAGGCTGTCCTGGGTTGGAGCCCTGCTTCCCTGTGCTATTTTGTGGGTTCTGCAGTTCTAGAATTGGTTCAGAGCCATTTTTTATAGATTTTTGGAGGGACTCAGTGGGGAGCTCATGCTAGTCCCTGCTTTTCAGGTACCATCTTGGGTCTGCTCCCCCTCATTGATCTGTTTTTTTTTAACAAGTACCACTGTAACTTCCCAGTGGTTCCCCCAGAAGCTACTTTTGAAAACACAGAAGTTGAGTTGAGCCAAACAAACTGAGCCATGTCAGTATGTATCTCAGTCCCCCCTGCAGGTTTCAGGAAAATCTCAGCCTCCGCTATGGATGGGTTGCAGTCAATGGAGAGAGTTGCCACATTGGAGATTCTCTCACAGATGAAATCCCCAGTCCTTACCTTGTTTCCATATTCATCAGCAAGGTCACTGCAGAGTGAACCAACGGATCGAGGCAACTTTTCCTTCATTTATTCTTTAGCTTCTGCCCTGAAGATGGCATTATGTTGGTTGTATCAAATGTTAGAACACTGCAAAATTTGTGAGCCTTCAATAGACTTCAACCTGTCCATTCACATGAGACAGAACAAGTGGATGAAGAATGTCTGTTGCTGGTATATTACCGTGCTATAAGAAATGACAAATGTAATGACTCCAGAGGAGCATGGGAAGATTTGCATGATCTGATTAAGAGTAAAACAGGTGGAGTCAGGAAAACAACATGCAACATTGACTACGATGAGGCAGCACAGTACTTAGTCAATAGGTGGCCATCTAGGCAGCTAGGGGCACAGTGGATAGAAAACTGGTCCCAGAGTCAGGAAGACTGGAGTTCAAATCCAGCCTCAGATATGTACTAGCTTAGTGACCTTAGGGAAGTCACTTTACCTCTAGTTGCCACAGTTTCCCCAACTGTAAAATGGAGATCATAGTGGCACCTACCTCCCAGAATTGTTGTTAGGGTCAAATGAGATAATATATGTGAAGTGCTTAGTTCGGCACTTAGTAGGTGCCGTATGGATGCTAGCTATTATTATTATATAAACATGTCTACTTTATGCCACATCTTGTGTTAGACATTGATATAAAGAAAGGTAAAAGTCAGAGCATGCTTTGAAGGAACTCGCAATCTAACAGGGGAGATGATATGCAAACAAATATGTACAAACAACCTATAGAAGGGATAAATTGGAAATAATCCATGGAGAGAAGGCACCAGAACTAGGACAGGTTGGGAAAGGCTTTCTGTAGAGGGTGGGATTTTAGCTGGAGCTTGAAAGAAGCCAGGGAAGCCAAGAGGAAGATAAAGGAGGGAAGGCATTCCAGGCATGCGGACAGCCAGTGAAAATGCCCCAAAGTAGGAGATAGAGGGTCTGATTTGAGGAAGAGCAAGAAAGATGGTGTCACTGATCACAGAGCAGGTGGGAGATATGGAAGGTATGAGAAGACTAGAAAGATTTGTTCAGGGGAGGGAGGGACAGGGGAGGGACAGGGGAGGGACATTATGAATGCTTTGAACATCAAACTGGGGATTTTATATTTTATTCTGGAGGTGATAGAGAGTCACTGGAGTTTAGTGAATTGTTATACTGAAATAGGATTATCAAAATATTAAACCAAAAAGTGAACAGAAGCTAGACTGAGTCCCTGCTCTATAGCATACAGTTTAAGCAGCTGCCAAGCTAGTCAGTAGTTCAGCAGGTCAAGTATTAGCCAAGGCATCTAGTAATTAGGAGAGAAGTCTTACTCCTGAAGGAGCCTCTCCAGTCACAAACCCACAAGCCTTGGTGGGGGTGAGCCCCTTGGTAGTTTGCTACGAACTGTGGACTACGAGAGTGTTTGCTAGTCTAACATCCAATTACAATAATTGGTTAATTTTAAGCCTTATAGGGTTACATAACGTCCCTGAAGGTCCATATGGCTCCCTCTTCTTCAGCTTTAGGAAGTTTATTTTCGATGAAATGCTATGTGTTCAGTCACAAACGCTCTGAGCCCCCAGTTCAGAAATCTCCTGACTAACTTTTCCTTTTATCTCTTGGTCTCTTGGCTGTTTAGGCAAAAATCACTTTCCAAAAATGTTTGAGTAAGAAAATAGCAAATTATATTATAGCAACTGTGGCTAGACAGACACAGGGAGGGGCAGAAAAGCCGACCTTTACTTGGGACCTCCCTCAGTCTGGGTCTCTTGCTCCAAGAGGCCTACAGAGCCAAATACCCTCCTCAATATTTCCCTTCTATAGCACAAGTTAATCCTACCCATTCCCCAGGAATACTGGAAATACTGGAAGGTCACAGTTTCTCCAACCTCTTCAACCATACACTCTGAATCTCTATCTCTGGCCCTGAAATAGCTCCTTCCTTTAAGACAAATTCCCTTACAACTTGACCAGGTCTCTAAAAAATTTATTTTAAATAGCTCAAAAAAGGTGCTCAGAACCTGACCACACTGGCTTAGATTGATGGATTCAGTCAAGTGTTCTTACCTAACAAACTTAATGAGTTTTGAGTGGGCAGTATAATTAATGGAGTCCCTTTTGTTGTTGTTTTTTAATTTTATCCAACTTTTCAGTACCCCATTTGGGGTTTTCTTGGCAAAGATACTGTAGTGGTTTGCCATTTCCTTCTCCAGTTCATCTTATAAATGAGGAAACTAAGGCAAACAGGGTTAAGTGACTTGTGCAGGGTCACACAGCTAGTAAATGGGGCTAGATTTGAATGCAGGAAGATGAGTCTTCCTAACCACAGGCTCTCTCCACTGCACCACGTAGCTGCCTTTGATGGAGTCCTAACCTTTTACTATTAATACATTTTCCTTATTTTATATATTCTCTGTTAAGTAAATTATCCAATTGTGTGTGATATGTAAGTGATAGTAAAAATGGCTTAGTCTCTTGAGGAAGTAATTCAGATGGACTATGGCCCTATCTGCATTATTAATTTGAATAACCAAGTTTGAAAAGTCTGAAAGTAGCCAGAGGGTACCATAATCAATTACTTTCAATGAGAGATATGATAATGATGATTTTAGTTTGTACTTTATATTTGAAAGCAATCTCACTACTTTATTTCATTCTGTCCTCCCAGACAGTAGTCAGCGGAGGTACCTTTATTACCATTTTACAGTTAAAAAAAAAAAAAACTCAGTCCCAGAGAAGTGGTTGCCATAGGTCATACAGGAAATTAGTTATAGATTGGTGACTTGGTGGCAGGTTGTTGGATCTCTAGTCCCGAACGCTTTCAAAGAAGAAATGTCCAATGGGGCTTATACCAGGGGATGTGCCAGGTGAAAAGATTCCAGGTCCAACAAGAAAACATCTCTGCCTTCAGGGCACATATGTTCTACTGGGGGAAACAATGCGTCTGCATGTAAGGCAATACAACATACATACAACATACAAAGCAAGTGCGATGAAATTTAGGGAAAAGTACAAGCAGCTGGAGGAACATGAGAGGCTCACGTAGAAGGTTGTGTGGGAGCTGATTCTATAAAGAAAGCAGGGATTCCAAGAGGTAGAGGTGAGGAGGGAGGGCATTCCAGGCATGAGGGTCAGGCAAGGCAAGGCATGGAGGCAGGAGACAGAGCATCATGCATGGAGGACAGCAAAGAGACCACTTTTCATGGACCTGAGAGAGTATGAAGGGAAGAAACTCACTAAATGTCTGAATTGTGAGTGGATCTCAGTCCAAGATTTTGAACCAGTTAGCCATCGGAAGGCACTGAATCACTGAAAAGAGATAGTCCAATTCAAGTTCGCGGCTAAGGTCTGGAGTAAATAAATTATATAATCCTTATAAATATTACAAAATGGAAAACACTCTATGAATAAACAAAACACAAAAAATACCCATTTGCCAACAATGTTTCCCACTTGAGATGTGATGGGGAGAGCACCGGGAGAGCTCGTAGGAGGGATTCCAGCTCTGACACGGGCTGTGTGACACAGCTCTGAGCTCGGGTCTTTCATCTGGACACTAAGCATCACTGATATCTCTATAGCCTCAAATGAAAGGTGGATGTTAGAAATCAGGGACACGATCCTTGGAGCCTCCACTCCCAAAAGGCTATTGAGAGCAGCAAATGTGAAAATCCATGTATTTTGAAAAACTTATAAAGTGCCAAAAACAAGGTAGGCAGTTAATAAATGCTTGTTTCCCTCTTTCCTTCCTTTCTTCCTTCTTTCTTTTTTCTTTTCCTTCCTTCTTCCCTTCTTTCCTTCCTTTACATCCCTTACACTTTCTATTTTTCTTTCTTTCTTTCTTCCTTCCTTCTTTCTCTTTCTTTCTTTCTTTTTCTCTTTCTTTTTCTTTCTTTCTCTCTTTCTTTCTTTCTCTCTTTCTCTTCCTTCCTTTCTTTGTTCCTCCCTCTCTCCCTTCCTTCCTTGATAAATATTAGCTATCAGTGTGCCACATTGGATTATATCCATGAGAAAGATCTAGGCTGGAAGGTCATCTTTGACAGCCACTAGCTCCGTGGCCATGAACAAATTAAATAGCTTCTTTCTTAAAATAGGGATATAATCTGTAGCATAAACTCACAGGACTGTTCTAGGTCTCAATAACTGAGGGACTGTAATGTAGTGTAAAAAACCTTGGATCCAGGATCAAAGGACCTGGGTTCTAATGCTGTCTCATGATGTCACATGTGTGACCTGGCCTATGTCACATCATTATTCTAAGCCTGTTTCCTCATCTGTAAAACAAAGAAGTTGAACTCTCTGGACTCCAAGTTCTCTTCCACCTCAAAATCTAGGATCTGATGAACTTAGTAATGTATCTAAAGCACTTTTTAACCTTCATCAATGTCCATTGTTGTTATTCCAACCTAGATCCTATGACTCTTCTTACGCATTGCCCATCACTCACTCCTCTTGATTTTGACTCCGCTGAACATCATTTCTCCCCCAGGATAAAGTTCATTATTTGAAATCTCATCTTCATGGAGGCTGTTTCATCTCTGATACTCAACAGCTCCTCAACAATAAGGAGCAATGAATTCCTCCCAAGGTCTCCCTTTCTAGAGGGCTCAGACTTTTCCAGCTAACTTTACTTTAGACTCTGTGGCAATGAATTGGGGACCTGCTGGTTCCCCCTCCCCTCCCCCATCCCAGCATCCTTCTGTGCACTGTCTTCCCTGATTAAATTGTCAGCTCCTCAAGGGCAGGAATTTTATATCTTTTATGTCTATCTCCTGTGCTTAGCATAGTGCCTAACACATAGCAGGCAGGCTTAATAAATGTTTATTTACTATTTGCAATAACTTGCATGACCTTGGGTAAGTTCTTTTATCTCCCTGGGCTTCCTCTTCCTCATCTGAAGAATAGGGGTTTGGCACCAGATGGCCTCTGAGGTTGCTTCCAGCTCTACAACTGAGATGTTAAGAACTATCTGAATATATGAATCAAATACAAGATGGCTGCCCGCCTCATCCCACTCCCTCCCCCCAAGGGCCAAGAAGGAAGCCAGACATGAAGAGGAGTCTGATCCTCCACTTATCCCTCCCTGATAGAGCCACTCACTTGTAATGTGCAGATGGAGGCAGAGGTCTTTGGGCCACATGCCTGGCCACACTGTTCTGCAGCCACTAGGAAGACAACACATTGCTCCCCTGAAGAAAGCTTATGAGGATATCCTTCCAAAACCCTCCACAGATGGGAAGGTCAAGACATTCTGTCATCCCCACATGCAATGAAGAAAATGCAATTGATTCTATCAAGCCTCACAGATTGAACCCCTGACCTTGTGACAATATAACATGGGACTAAGCACGGGAAGGTTCATCCCTCAGGATCGGGCTCAAGGGGAAGATTTTTTTTTTTTGGCCATAGTATCTTTAAAATCTATCTACTAAGGAGCTAAGATTTACTTCCATGCAAGGGTCCACTAGTACTGAATGCATGAGTTTTGTGAATGAAACATCATGTTTCTCTTCCAATAAAATTATTTCCCAAAAGAAATTCTCCAGGGAGAGTTTCCTCAATAGCACAGCAAATAAGCTTCTCGAGAGTGAGGCCTTCAACTTGCTAAGTGGGCTCCAATATGGTATAAATTATAAATATTAATGTTGAATAGAATTTGAAGTCCTTTGGGGGAAGGAAATAGTTCTGTCTTAAGCATGGCATGATTACAGTGACACCACGCCAGAGAGCAACCAGTAGAGGGAGTGAACAGATTAAAAATCAAATAAATATTGAGGTATCTTTAATATGTATGTATATACATATATATGCATACATATATACATATAAAAAATTATTCATCTCTTACCTGCCATGTCTAACCAGGGAAAAGCTAGGCCTTCACATATTATACATATATAGCCAGATGTTGCGTACACATCTTTTTGGAAATAAAATTCTATAAATAAAGCAACTAAATTACAATCGTGTGTTCCTTACAACATTGCTTATGGAACTACAAGGCAACATGTTTTTACTGAATATGAAAGAAGAAGAAATTGGACATATCACCAGCACAGAACACTCTAGGGCAGAAGCATAACTAAGATAGAGCAGCTGGGGCTTTGCCCCAGGTACTGCCATTGAAGAAAGGTCCGCTTCCTTTGTGCTATATTCCAGAAACCAGCATCTCCATGTTTTGAGTCATACAGTCACCCACCAGCCCTTGCTAATGGTGGGAGAAGGTTGACTTTGGAGTAGAAAGGGGTATTGGGACACTGGTGGTATTAAAGGGCAAGGTATCAATAAATGATTCAATCGAAAGGCATTTATTAAACACCTACTAAACGTCAGTCACTGAGATAGGGGTTGGGCATGCGAAGACAAAAGCGAAAAGTTTTTGCCCTAAACAAGCTTACTTTCTCTCAGGGGAGAGAATATATACAAATTAAAGGTGATGGAGGAAGGTGAATGGCCAGGATATTCCCATGAGCAGTTGTCTATGAAGGATGCTGCTTCCCTCAAAATGAATTAAGCCCAGTTGCTGTGAGTCCCAGTTATAGCTCAGGTACAGCCGAACATGCCTTGGCAAAATCTGAGGGCTGTGGAAAGGTCAGCTCCCTCCTGGATGAAGCACTATCAATGTGTCTTTAGCCTCAAAAATTGGAAACTTTCTGCATATGGAATTGCAAACTGCTGGTGGGTCTACCTGCCTCATCTCTCCCCTCTTCAATTCATCCTCCATTCAGCCACCAAAGTGATTTTCTTAAGTAGGAGTCTGACCATGCCACTCCCTTAGTCAGTGGTGGTTCCCTACCATTTCCAGGATCAAACACAAAATCCTCTGCATGGCATTCAAAGCCCTTTACAACCTAACCCCTCCTACCTTTCCAGTCTTCTTACATCTTATTCCCCACCATGTCCTCTTCAATCCAGTGGCACCTGCCCCCTGGCTGTTCCACAAACAAGAAATTCCATCTCTCAGCTCTGGAATTTTCTCTGGTGGTACCCCATGCCTGGAATTCTCTCCTCATCTCTACCTACTGGTTTCCCTGGCTTTCCTTAAGTCCCAATTTCAAACCCAGCTTCTATAGGCAGCCTTTCTGCACTCTTATTTAGTTCCTGGCTTCCCTCTCTTATTTACTTCCTACTTGTCCTGTATATAGCTTATTTGTCTATATTTATTTCGGTTTCTTTGTTTGTTTGCTTGTTTCTCCCATTTGATTGTGAGATACTTTAGGGCAGAGACGCTTTTTGCATCCCTAGTTCTTAGGACAGTACATTATGCATAGTAGGCATTTAATAAATGTTAAATGATCGATCAAAATTAACTTCAGTTCTACATAACCCAAAGTCAACAGGAATGTTGGTAATTACTTGAGGAACTTGAACAGTGTAGACAGCTCATCTGGATAAATTACCTTCAAACTTCCACTGGTAACCTAAGTATTCCAGGCACGCATTGCCTGGCTGACCTAGGTGTTGTGGCTATGCAGAGATGACAATAGAAAGAGCTATATCCCTCAGGGAACCAAGATATGAAAATATCTCCCTTGATTATCTCTCCAGAGAAGCAACATGCCCTATTTATTTCAAGAAAAAAGAATAATTCAATAATCAATAATTCACTTCGGTGACTGAATGGAGGAAGAATTGGAGAGGGGGGATATGAGGCAGGTAGACCCGCAAGCAGGATACAATTCCATATGCAGACAGTTTCCAATTTTTGAGGCTAAAGACACATTGATAGTGCTTCATCCAGGAGGGAGCTGACCTTTCCACAGCCCTCAATAATTCAATACTTTAATAATTTAAAGCCTATTTTTGTTATTCCAATCCTTCCAAAGGTGCATTATTTCAGTGCTTTGGGAATTTCAGGAGATCATACATTTAAAGCTTGAAGGGCCTTAGAAATCATCAAGCTCAACCCCCTTCTACTCATTTTACAAGTGAGGAAGTTAACAACTTTTCCTCGGGTCATAGTTAAGCAAGATTTGAACCCAAGCTTTTCTGGCTGCAAGTCCAATGCTCCATCCACTATATTTTTTGCTTCTCTCAAACCCATAGTATTTCAGCCAGAATATTTCTATCAAAGCAAATCACAGCTTCCCACATGCCTTATTAGATGAGAGAACCATATTAAGGTCAGAGTGTTAGAGGTAACATGGGCCCTAGAGATCACTTTATCCAAGCTCATAATTTCACAAAGAAATTGATATCCTAAGAGGTTACAGGAAGTGACTTATCCAAAGTCTTGCAGGTAGTAAGTAAGTTTGAACTGAGCTCCATCACCTATTTCTGCTCACATTAGCTATCTCCTAATGACAGTGAAAGGGGAGATCCAGGTAGGTGAAACTCCATCCACTCCCCTTCCCTGGCAGTTGGGCTCTCCAAACAACCCTGACGGATTTAAGGTTGGGATACCTAGGAAAGTAATCACAGATGAAGGAAGAGGATAGGATTCTACCTCTTCTCTAAGTCTCCCCTTCTTTGCTGCCCTTAGAAGTTAAGATTTTAGAGCCAGAAGGGAGCTTAGAGATCACCCACTCTAACCCTCTCATTTTAGAGAGGGGAAAATCGAGGCACAGAAACAGGAAGCAATTTGTGCAAGTCCACACAGCTGGCTAGGAACCATCAAGATTCCAGTCCAGGCCTCCTCCCTCCAAATTCACTTGTCTCTCCACTCCATCATGTTCTGGCTACCCTGCAGAGCTCACGTCCGAGTTAATGACTCATTCAAGATTCCTGGAGAAAGGAGAGGAGGGTGTTCCAGCCCTGTGAGTGAAGCCTCATAGGAATCTGAAGAGTTGGCATGTTCCCTTTGATGATCCCATGATTCACTTTGCATGAGGAGAAATCAGGCTCCAGCTGCTGAAAATATCAGGTTTTATCTTTGTTTCCCCAAACATATCTCTTTTCATCACAGAATTTTAAAGTCCAAGCAGACATTTAGTCTAACCCACACCTAAAAAAGAATCTACTTTGTGAAGAAGTGACCATCCAACCTCAGCCAGAAGACCTTTGAGGAGGGGAAGGCAGGCCATTTTTTTTCTTATTTTTTTATTTTAATTTATGGAATGAAACAAGCATTTCCATGACACGATATAATAAAAAAAAGATGATTGCACATGAAGCTGCAAATCTATTATGTACAACTTGCCATGCCTTTTAAATATACAATAAAATGATCATGTAAATTTCCCTTTTTTTCCTCCCCCCACCCCATGGCTACCATTAGACGCAAACATGTGTATGTATATATGTGTGTGCATGTGTGTGTATGTGAAATCATTCTACAACTATTTATCAGTTCTTTCTCGGAGCGCAGATACTGTATTTCCTCATAGGTCCTTTGTAGTTAATTTGGGTATTTATAATAATCAAAATGACTTATTTGCTCAAGGCTATTCTTAAAACAATATTGCTGCTATTGGTTGTGCTCATTTCACTCTTCATCATTTCAAGCAAGTTTATCCATGTTTTTCTAAGATCATCAAGCTCACCATTTCTTATGGCACAGTAGTGTTCCATCATTTTCATCATTATCATCACCACCACCACCACCACCACCACCAACATCATCATCATCACCTGCCATGACTTGTTCAGCCATTCTCCAACTGACCGACAACCTGCAATTTCCAGTTCTTTATTTCTCCTTTCCTGACAAGCTTTTCCCCGTTAGATTGTGAGCTCCTTGAGGGCGGGGACTAGTCTTTTGCCTCTTTTTGTATCCCCAGTAGTTAGGTCAGTGACAGACATTTAGTATCAAGCCTACATTTTCCTCTTTGCAAATTTCCCTATCCTGGAAGCCAGTGATCATTTCTGCCTGAGTCATTTCTTTTCCAAGCTAAACATCCCCAGTTCCTTCAACCAATACTCATATGCCACAAACTTGAAGCCTTTCATCCTCTTGATGGGATTCTTCTGGACACTCTCCAGTTTATCAGTGTCCTTCCTGACCGTGAGCCACAGACCTGACACATTCTTCCAGGTAGGGCCTAATGAGGAGCAACCTCCTCATGCCTGGAAACTGTGCCTCTCTTAATTAAAAAAAATAATAATTTCCTCATCTACTATATCAAACTATGCCCTATATTGGGCTCACCAAAACCCTCAAATCTTTATTTTGTTCAAATGAACTGATTACCCACATCTTCTCTGTCTTGTATATGTGAATTAGATTGTTTTAAACCTGAGGATAAGATTTTACATTTATTCTTAGAAAATTTCTCCTTATTTAATTTGGTACAGTGAACTAGGCTCTCCATATATTTTTGAATTCTGACTATTCCTCTGTATGTTAGCTCTCCCTTCCAGTTTTGTGTGATCTATAAATCTGATAAGCCTGTCATCTATACTTATATTCCAAGTCATTAGTGAAAATGCTAATGATCTGGGGTCAAGTCTGGGTCTCTTGGACATTCCACTAGACACCTCCTTCCAAGTTGACATGAAACCATTAATGACTACTCTTTGGGTCCTTCCATTTAGCCAGCTATAAATGCATCTTCATTATGTCCTTATCTACTTTAAGAGAGCTCCACCTTTTGATCAATCATCTATGAGAAAGCAAAGAATATTTTCTAGATATTATCTGGGAAAGAAGAAAAGCCCCAAAGTTTGACCTGCATGCAACCTTCTTCTCTGCCATATTTTAAGCCTTGGTCTCAGCCTTCAAATCAGGATGTTTCCCTCTGCTCTGCAAATTGACTTTTGAGGGGAGATGAAGGTTGGAGACTCTTGGTTCGTTTCCTGTTTTGTTTCTGTTAAGACATAATAACAGCCCATTTGCTCCTGCGGCTCTATGGTCTAGTGAGAATTTTTCTTATCAATCTTCTAGAAAAAAAAAATCATACGGGGGTTTGTTTTTGCAATAATTATGAGGGAATTCAACATCCTATGTTCTCACAGATAGCAGGAAATACACCCTTTGGCCACAATCCTAATCACTAATCTTCAGATTCCTTAAAAGCACTATTATTTTAACTACCATTCCCCTCCCCCCAAAAAATGGTTAGTTGTGGAAACCTCAGGAAATACAGAGGAATCATAGTGACTGCCAGCGAAAACGTTTGGCAGAGTCGAGTCCCAGGACAATAGGCTAAGGCATGACTAAAATCATGCTCAACTTTTCTTTGTTTGTAACTCAATGAATATTTGTAAAGGAATAATTTCCTTTGCAATATGATTTAAAAAAAAAACACTACCCCTCCCACCACATACACACCCAAGCACATAGATGAGACAATCAGCTGTATTTCAACTATATAAAAATAAAAGAAAGTGCAGAATTGAAGTAAGAATTCAGTCGATTCAGATAAAACAAACAAAAACCGGCTACAGCCAAAAAGACATAGCGGGGACTTGCGTTTGAAATCTCCACGTTGACTGGTCCCAAGGGAAGGGGAGGGGAGGTGGCAGAAGTGGGGAAGCAGGCAGAAATCTCGAGTTAATGAATAAAACCTCCCCTGGGAAGAGTCAGACATCGAACCTATGAATGAAAAGAGGAAAATTCCATAAAGATTAGTAATAGTTGCAAAGATCAAGTTTTGCATCAGGTCAATGGGACCATAACTAGACATGGCAATTCGTGCTTTGCCCCAAAGTCCCAGCATTTGGGGAGCACTGTTCCAATACACATTGGTTACCCCAGTGGCCACACAATAGATGAACTTTCCTCCACCTGCTTCCTTCCATCTTCAGCAAGACCAGTCCCAGTGTGGGCACACTTTTCCCCTTTGATGGCTGAACCCCACCGAGCTTACTCTATCTCCCTCTGTGGCCCCAGGCACAAAAAATCCTTACTATGCTTCTTCAGATAAATGGAAATTTTGATTAACTTCGTATGGCTCATCCCATAAAGAACCCACCGATAATCACATCTATATCTTTAAGTATCCAAGGATATAAGTAATTTGAGTTAAGTGACAACAATATCAAAGAGAATTAAGTAGTCTCATCTCATAGGATCTCCCAACTTATCTTGTATATCAGCTCCAGATGGGATAATACCAAATTCGAGATACTGTCCAAATAGCTAGTGTCAATAAAATAGTGTGTTCATAACTTAACAAGAAAGATAACCTAGGTTTGAGAATTTTCTAAATTTAGTGTCCATTCAGTAAGTGGTAAGTGGCTCCTAGCCTCCCTAAGCCAGTCATTACATTGCACTTCCCACCTTCTATGAGTCCACACTATTTGTCTTGTGCTCTCCTGGGATCTATGCCCCTACACCCCTTTCCAGATCCTCGGTGGTATCTGATGCCCTGGGATGACTCGACCCTGAGGCTGAGCCCCTAGAGACAATGCTAGCCTATATGAGCTGAATCCTCAGTGACTGACATACGCTCACCCCATCAGATGCTCCCAGTCCTGGTGATTCTGGCTGTCATTGTTCAGATCTTATTCTTTGTCTTGCCCATTCCCTTTCTCTCACTATCCTCAACTCACTCCCCAACCCCCCAACATCCCACTCTAAAGCCACCCCCTCTTCCACTGGGCTCCGTAAGTAATAAGCTTGCTTTCATTTTCAAATCTTTTCCATTCCATAATCCATTACACTTCTTCCATCTTCTTGCATCCACTGAGACCTGGATCCCACCGATGGCACAGCCACTCTGGCCATCATTTCTGGCACTGGCTGCTCTTGCACTCATACCCATAATTCACTAGTCATGGTGGAAGAGTTGGAATCTTCCTTACTTGCCGATGCTACTTCCAGGGTCTCTCTCAACTACCATCACTTAGTAACCTCTACTCCTTTCAGGTTCATTCAATCCATATGTATTAATCAATAAATATTCTGATAGCTATTATCTATTGACATCCAGAACACTCTTCTTCCCCTGACCTATTGGTCAGTGCCTGTATCATAGTCTTTCTCTCCTCCTCAGCTCCTGCCTTTGCACAAGCAGACTTCATATACATATTGATACTATTTTCACTCAATTACCAATTCCTCAACTCATTCATTTTCCATGACCTACTCCCTGCTCCCCCTCAAATTAAATTATGTACCAGAGATGATCATGCCTTTGATCTTTCCATGACCCACAAAAGTTACCCTTCTGTGTTCATGAAATAGAGAATTCTTTTATGTGATCATAATCTATTGTGATTCCATTTTTCCCCCTGTCTTTTTGCCCTGTTCTTCATCTTCACAGTGACCTCTAATCCTTCCATCACTGGCCAAATTCTCCTCCATTCCCCAGGAAGGGAGACTCCTTGGAGAACCAGTTCAACTTAGTACCATCTTCTTCTCTCAAATCCCTTGGGCCCTTATTCTATTGAAGATCTAGACCTGCTAAACCTCAGCCCTGGATTACTACTTCCATCTATGGCCTCTTCTCCTACTCATATGCTATAGAATGAAGCCAGAAAATATCATGAAAGTGTGCAGACTGGGTTAACTACAAATTCGTAGCATAATTATAAGTGGGCTCTCACTGCAGCAAGGCAACCTTTTAATACCTCCCTAATCATTTCACCAGCCCACTCACCTTTTGCAAACACAGCACCTTTTCCAAACCTCCCATGGCTCTTCCTTTCCCCACTCTCTTAGCTGAGGACCCTGTCTCATATTTCAATTGAAAATACTGAGGCAGTTCTAAGAAAGCTCCATCTTCTCTTCTGCCTCATCTCACCACACTCAGATGCCATCTTCCACTATCCCCTCCTTTGCTCCTGTCAGACATAATAAGGAGGAGGTCCTTCTCCTTACCAAGGAAAACCCTTCCACATGGACACATGAACCCATTGCATGCTGTCATCTCCAGCAGATCACTCTCTCTATAATCCCTGCTCTCTCACTTATCATTAGTCTCTCCTTGTCTACTGGCTGTGTCACTTCTGACTATAAACTTTCCTGTGTCACTCTATCCTTAAAAAAACCCCTCACTCGATCCATCTCTCCCCATTAACTGTCATCCTATGTCTCTCCTCCCTTCTGTGGTCATACTCCTTCTGTCTATAATCAGTGTCTCTACTTCCTTTTCTTTCCTTCCTTTCCTCTTCTCAACTCCGAGTAGTTTAGCTTTCAACTCCATCATTTAACTGAATCTACACTCTCCAAAGGTCCCTGAATTTCCAAATCTAATGACCCTTTCTCAATCTTCATCCTTCTTGACCTCTCTGTAGCCTTTGACAATGACAAGCACTCTCTTCTCCTTTATATTTCTTCTCACATGTGTTTGTTTCCCACTACTCTCCACTGGTTCTCTTCTCGTCTGACATGTTCAACCACTCCTTCTCAGTGTCCTTGGCTAGATCTTCACCCAGGACATATCCACTAATCAGAGATGTTTCCCAAGGTTTTTTTGTGCCCTCAGGAATGGTCAGAGAACTAGGGGAGCACAGTGTATAAAAACCCAGAGAGGAGAGAGTATCGAGAGAAGAAAGTGACTAACAGCATTAAAGGCTACATAGAGATTAAAAAGGGAAAGAAAAAGAAAAATACATAAAAAATAGGAGCTTGAGAAAAAAATTAGATTTGGCCATTGGGAACTCACTGGTAATTTTGGAGAGAGAGCAGGGACTTGTTTATTTGTTCACATTTCTTTGGATTTCTAAGTCTTGGAACTGTTTCTAGTATATAGTAAGGCCTTCATAAATAAATGCTGATTGATTTGACTTAATCCTGGGAGACAAAGAAAAAAATTCCCTTCATTCAAGAAGTTTACCTCTCCACTTCTGAAAAACAACATATATATTTAATTGGGAGGAGGGATGGAAGGGAAGGAACTGAACCTATGATTTCATTAGTTTAGGGAATTACCAGGAAGAAAATTCCCTCAACTAAAAGCAAATCAGACTAATCATTACCCCGAAATTTTAGTCTTAGAGAGTTTCCTGGAGGGAATTTCCTGAGGGTTACATTGCTACTATGTGTGAGACTAAGGACTGGAACCTAGGTCTTTCATACCCTAAGACTAGCTCATTATATCCATTATGCCATGTTGTTTTTCACTTAAAGTTGTAAAAGTAAATATAAAGTAATTTGGGGTGGTTCATTAACATCTGAAGGATCAGGGAAGGCCTTTTGCAGGAGATCATACCATTGGGGAAAGGAGGACCAGGGTGGGAGGGGTCAGCCTATACAAAGGCATAAAGGCAGAAGATATAACATCATATAAGGGAAACAGAAATCAGGATGATTTAGCTGGGATGTGGGGTATATGAGTGGGTCTAAGGTCCTATCAGTCTCAAAAGGAAGGTTAGAACCAAAGTCAAAAAGGCTTTCGTGCCAGATAGAGGAGTTTGTCTTTATTGTGGAGGTGATAGAGAATTGCTAAAACCTCTTGAGAAGGGGAGAGCAGGTCTGTGCCTAAGGGATGCAAATCTGGACATAGCACCAAAGATAAATTTAAGAGAAAAGCCACAGCTGACAACAAGACCAATTAGAAAGCTTCTGCAAGAGAAGAGCAACAACGAGGCCCATGATTTCTCTCTCAGGTCACTCAGTTCTATTGGGATTGATCAAACCGTTTCTCGTAAGGTCCCAGGACAGGACAGAACCAGCCCAATAATACATCCACTTGACACGGAGTTTCTTCTTAAGCTATAATTAAAGCTAAACAAATTCCATCTCTGACTGTGTAACAACAACCTTACACAAATTGTTCGCACTTGCAGACAATGAAGTGAATTCATGACAACTTTCAGCTTGAGTCAATATTTCTCAATTACGCTATCCTGCTTAGGGGTGAGCTCTCTTATGGCTTCAATTTTCACAGATTTTCTTTTTCTCTTGATCAAAGAAAGATGCAAAGAACCACACAGAGCTCAGCCAATATCTCTAATAAACCAGTTTCCACTGAGTTAGTTTTCATTTTTCCCCAAACCCAATTACAATGGTTAGCCATAGAGTGTGGTTTACATGGTGGTAGGAGAACTGAAGAGCAAACATCAACACTCAGCAATTCATGAAAATCCAATCAGAAACCTATTGAACTAACACCAACACAGGGATATTTAGCACAGAAGGCTGTTTGCCGGTAACAGAACCCAACTGGCATTTTAGTTTAACCATTTATTCTTCATAATTGTTGTGAAAAATTAAAAGATTTGCTTTAATATGTGGTGTGTACTCTGTTCCTCATTTGATGTTGGCTTTGGAAGAAGATATCAACTAATATTTACAACTACAAGAACATATCTATATATTTTTGTTGTCATTCTTCAGCAGTTTCAGTTGTGTCCAACTCTTCCTGACCCCATTTGGGGTTTTCTTGGCAAAGATACTGAGTGGTTTGCCATTTCCTTCTCCAGTTCATTTTGCAGATGGGGAAACTGAGGCAAACAGGGTGTAGTGACTTATCCGGGGTAATACAGCTAGTAAGTATTTGAGGCAGGATTTGAACTCCAGTTCTCCTGACTCCAATTCCAACACTCTATCCACTGCACTCATAGTATATGCTACTGACTTGAAATGCAAAGACTAAAGACCGTTTATGTTTGGATTGCAACATTATTTTAGACTATTCCACCATTCTCTACCAGACCTAATCTAAAAACAAACATAAAACTCAGGCATAATAACAATCAAAAGGGCAGAACTAGAAAAATGGTAGAATAAAGAAAATTTAAAAAAAATAGTAGAAGCTGCAAAGAGAGAACTTTAGTTTCAAGGGAAAGATAAAGATAAACCTTGTCATAGTCAGAATTAACCTTGAGGATAATGGGCAGCTTGGAGACATGGAGGAATCTCCTTTACTTGAGAGCTTCCCAAAAAGGTTGGTTAACAAGGATGATGTGGTAGTTAGTAGGGTTCCACTATAACAAGGATTGGATGGGCTTTGTCAAAAGTCCCTCCCAACAATGAAATTCTACTGTTTTGTGAAAATTGTCGCCATCATTGCTATCCTCATTAAAACTTCAATATTATAGTCTACAAAGAAACATCAGACTATAGATCTGTCAAATCCAGACTCTTGGGGCAGCTAGGTGGCACAGTGGATAGAGGGCCAGGCCAAGAGTCAGGAAGACTCATCTTCCCTGAAGCCTCAGATACTTGTTAACTATAGGACCTTGGGCAAGTCACTTAATCCTGTTTGCCTCAGTTTCTTCATCTATAAAATGAGCTAGTAAAGGAAATGACAAACTAATCTAGTATCTTTGCCAAGAAAACCCCTAATGGAATCACAGTCAGACATGACTGAAAAAAAAACAACCTTAATTTTTTAAAAAAGGGAAAATTTTTTTTAAAAAGGGTAAAAAATATTTGTAGCATCTTTTTGTGGTGGCAAAGAATTGGAAATTAAAGGGATGCCCATCAACTGGAAAATGGCTGAGCAAGTTTTGGTATACGAACCTAATGGAATACTTTTGGGCTATAAGAAATGATGAGCAGGCAGATTTCAGAAAAACCTGGAAAGACTTACATGAACTGATGCAAAGTGAAGTGAGCAGAACCAGGAGAACACTGCATATAGCAACAGCAACATTGTTTGATGGTTAACTATGAATGACATAGCAATACAATGATCCAAGACAATTCCAAAGGACCCATGATGAAAAATACCATCTACATCCAGAGAAAGAACTAATGGAATCTGAATGCAGATCAAAGCAGGCGATTTTCACTTTATTTTTTTCATTTTTTTTCTTTTGATCTGTTCTTCTTTTACAACATGACTCACATAGAAATATGTTTTACATGATTGTACATATATAACCTATATCAAATTACTTACTATTTTATGGATGGGGGAAGTAAGAGAGGGAGAGAGAAAATTTAGAACTCAAAATTTTTAAAAATAATAATAATATTAAAATTTGCCTTTGCATGTAATTGGCAAAAAACAGAATACTATTTTTAAAAAATCCAGACTCTTGTGACTGTGATCAAGTCACTTAACCTCATCAATAAAATGAGAGAGTTAGACTATATGGTCTCTTTCTAGCTCTAAATTTATGATCTTGGGATTCTCTGGCACCATGATTCCAAGTGTAGGTGAGCTTCTGGTTAAAATCCTACCTCTGGTTAAAATCCTACCTCTGACACTTGCTACCTGGGCAATCTTGGGCAAATCACTTAACCACTCTGAGGATCAGTTCCCTCACCTGTAAGATGCAGGTAATGAAAGTAGATGTAGAACTTACTTCATAGGGTTGTGGTGATGATCCTGTCAACTAAAGCAAGGAGACCAACTTGCCAGTTTGGTAGGAATGTTAACTATTATAATTAGGACAAGGAACATGTCTCATAACTTCCCTTTGAGATAACTAATGCACATTTTAGTCTCCTACAAAGATCCTGACAGTCCTTCCCAATGTCTCCAGATTAACTGCGCACCACTCCCCCTACGCTTTAGCCAAACTGCCCTTCATACAACAGTACTGCATCTCTCACCTCCAGGCATTGTCCAGCCCAGCCCCCCTCCTTGAAATGTGCTTCCTCCTCGCATCTGTCCCTGGAACTCACAGAACTCCTCAAGTCTCCCCTCACCTCCTCTAAGAGGCTTTTTAAAACCATTTCTCCAGTTGTAAGTGCCCTTATCAATCACAGCTGTGCCAGACACTGTGCTAAGTACCATAAGTACAAGGAAGGCCAAAAGCCCAGTCTTTGTTCTCCAAGAGCGGGCATGAGTTCAGGTCCTTGTCACCTCTTCCCTAAACTATTACAAAACCCTCCTAATTGGTTTCCCTGACTTAAGGCTTTCTCCACTCCAATTCAGCCTCCACTAAGCTATCAAAGGGATGGCAGGAGCCATCAACGTCAGTCCATCAATGGCCAAGACTCCCTGGTAGCACATACCCAACAAGTGGTCATTCAACTTTTACATAAAGATCTTCAGGGTGAGGAAGGAGGCAGAAATAGCCCATTCTCCATTTGGAAAAGTGCTGTTAAGGACTTTTTCCTTATGTCAAGATGGAATGCTTGTCTTTGAAACTTCTCATTATTCCTAGCTCTGTCCTCTGGGAACAAGCTGAACCAGCCCCATCCCCCTCCCACATGACAGCCCTTCAGATCCTTGGAGATAGCCCTCACTGAGTCAGCCCCTCTCCAGGCCAAATACCCCCACCCATGCCTTCAGCTGATGTAACATCCTTCACCCTTGTAACTCCTCCCCTCAGGAAGCTCTTGCTCTTATCACTGTCCTCTTCAAAATTTGGTTTCTAGAACTGGATACAATAGTCCAGGTATGATGTGCCCAGGGCAGAGCACAGGGGGCCCGTCCTCCCTCCAGGTCTGACATTGGTGGAGAATCAAGCACAGGGCAGTAATCCTGCTTTGAATTCAGAGGACGTAGAGCTAGGTATTGGCATCCATCTTCTTTCTTTAAGGATTTTCAAAAACTGAAGCTGAAAGACAGGAAGTGTTGGCTCAATGTCAATAGGAAATAAATGGAGTAGGGGGGATTTGGACCCTCTGAAAGCAGTGCTCTTCCAGCCTTACCACTGCCCCATCCTTTCTGCCCTAGATTTCATTGCTGCCCTCCATAGGCTACTTTATATTTATTCAATATGAATAGATATTATGTATGTATATATTATACGGGTACACAGTTTCCCCAAGCTGAACGTAGCTTCCTGAGGAAAAGGACTTTCATTTCTTTTTATTTTTCTATTCTCAGATTCTCCAAAAGTACTTGGCACACAGTAGGCACTTAATAAATGCTTGTTGATTGATTGGTTGGGAAATTAACATTTTTTAGAGAGAGGTGTGCTCTAGCCACTTTGCCCAAGGAAATGCAAGCCACAAATCTGCTTGTTGTGTGGCTAAGGTGATTTGAAGGAGTCATTTGAGGAGACTGAGGACGGGATAAGGAAACATATACCTCAGAACCACAAAATGGGACTTCTCATGGCCAGGACAAATGCAGGGAAGAGGGGTGGGAGGAGCCTGTGAAGGCCAGTTTGTCATAGATGTGTGGCAGGGGCACTGACAGCCAGGAAGTATGGTTCATGCTCCTGACCCTTGACCTAACGTTACACGTGAAGAGTTGAAGGGAGGTGGCCTTGAGATGAGGAAGCTAATAAGGGAGGAGCAGAGAGGGAGGATGGCTGGCCCTAGGAGGGGGATATCAAGCTGACAAGGCCTGGCTAAGGAAGCAGGGTGGTTGTGTTCTGGCAGCACAGAGATGGCCTGCTGGCAGATCAGATGGCAGTGCCCTAAGGCACTGATGACCCGATTACCTCAGCCTTGATCCCTCTTGGATTGTGCTTTCAGGTTTTACACTTTACAAATATCATCTCATTCGATCCTCACAACAACTCTGTGGGCTAGGGCTATTACTATCCCCATTTTACAGATGGCAAACTGAGGCAGCTCCAGGTTACTGACTTAGCGAGGGTCACTCAGCTAGAAGTACCTGAGGCCAGATTTAAAGTCAGGTCATGCTGACTCCAGGCCCCACACTCTGTACTGTGCCACTTAGATGAAGGGGAAAAGAGACTTGCAGATGACCCCTTGCCTGCTCATTCGCCCGAGAGAGAGTACAGGAGAGTCCAAGGCCCCATCATGGCCATGATAGAAGATATTAGTCAGGAAACCTTAAAGGAAAATGGCATAAAGACTTTAAACACGAAGTTTTCTTCTGGGTCCCTGTTAAAACCAGGGCTAACGATAAGGGAAAATGAAGAAAGGACGTATTTCACATGTTTCCTTGGCTTCTTTATCAAGGAGAAAACGAATGCCCAAATGTAATCCCTTTGGCGGCAAGAGTAGAATAAGAGAGAGACTTTGTGGCCTCTTCAAAACCTAATCCTAAACACTTCAAGTCTGACAAAAGGAGAGAGGCCTGTTTTTCCCTTTCTGGGTAATAGCTTCTCGGGGCTGCAGAGTCAGAGCAGCTGCTGGTAATAATTTATGAAATGAAAAATTCCTGCCCACCCAGTTCTCAGACAGAGATGCGCCATCCCTACTGCGCTCTGCTGTCGGCAGGCCTTGCAGCTCAGACATTGCCAGGATCCCAGAACACACAGAGGAACCAGCTATAAAAAGAACCACATTCCTGAGCCTGTCTTCCTTGTGTCACTGTGTGCATATATCTCTGTGTGTGTGTGTGTGCGCGCGCAGGCACGCACGCACATGCGCATGTATTAACTACACGGACCCACAGGAGACACTCATGCAAGCATATTTACCCGTCAAACATGCATTTCTTTTTCCTTTGGCCTCTATCTTCCTTTCCATTCTACAGCTGATGTCTCAGAGGACTGGCTAATGTCACTTAAAGGGTCCTCTCTCCCCTACTACTCCTTCAAAACTCCTCCCAGCGCAACCCTCCACCCTGTGAATAAATAAAATAAATAAAGTCTATCCAGGTGGTTGAATGAGCCATTTTGCAAATAGCCCCTCATTGGAAGTGAGCAATCATGCCAGAAGACTGGTTTGTTAAACACTGATTTTCTTTCTTTTACTAGATTGTTCCTCCTTGGGAGAGGGAGCTGGGGCTGATCCACAATCGTGAAACACATGGTTGTTGTATTTGTTTGCCTGTCAGGCAGAACTGAAGTTTTGCAGACAAGCTTGCTACAACCTTCAATGAAGAGCCTGTAGAGGACAGTGCTGGCCTTAACGTCAGGCCGACCCGGGTGTGAATCCACTTCTAACACTTACAGCTAGCCGTGGGACCCTGAAAAGTTACACAACCTCTGGGCCTCGGCTTCCTCCTTTGTCAGTCAGGAGTGATTCTTAAAGTACACTTGGGGCACCTAGGTGGTGCAGTGGATAGAGTGCTAAGGCTGGAGTAAGGGAGAAGAGTTCAAATTCCAGCCCAGAAACTTCCTAGGCTGTGTGACCCTGGGCAAGTCACTTGACCTGTTTGCCTCAGTTTCCTTACTTGTAAATGGAAATAATAATGCCACCTACCTCCCAGGGGTGTTATAGGGCTCCAATGAGATCATGATTGTAAAGTGCTTGGCACAGTGACTGACGCACGGTGTTAAATGTTAGCTATAATAATTATTATTGTTTTCCCTTACGTCGTTGTGAGGCTCCAGTAAGATAATGCTTATAGGGGCTGCATAAATGTCCCAGAGTCACAGCATCTCCGAGTCTGAAGGGAGGACTTCAGCCACTGTCTGGTTCAGCCCATCCCTGAGATAGAATCCCCACTGTAATGCGTGATCATCATCCAGCTTGGCCTGAAGACGTCCAGGGAGGGGACCCTCACACTGCCTCTCCTTTACAACGGCTCATGTTTGTATTTCAAGCCTAAATTTACTTTTTTCCAATGCCCACTCAATTCTACTCATTCTGCCCTCTCGGGCCAACTGGAACAAAGTTAATCCCTCTTCTACCCCACAGTCCTGGAAATCCTAGGACAGTCCTAATAAATGAGGTTCTTAATAATAAATGTGATTCTCCTTTGGAGCTGTTGACAAACCAAATCAACTCTGTCCTACAACTGGGTTATGGGGGCTAGGAAAGAAGCCGTGAACCTTGAGTCTGAGGCAATGAATGGTGAGGGCATCATTCCAGGACTTTAAAATCTGTCCTCTCTCCGTGACCTCCAGGATGTCATTCCACATGTCTCAGCCTCAGTTTCAGGGACAATATTACCTGTAAGGTCTGCTTCGTAGGGTTGTTGTGAGATGAGATTCAAACCTGATAATGCACCAAAAGCATTTGGGGAATTTTGAGGTGGTTTATAGCAAGCTGTTATCAGTCCATCAATCAATAAGCATTTAATAATCATCCACTATTTGCCAAGAACTGTAACTAGGCCTTGGGGATACAAAGACAAAAAGGAAACTCCCTGCCCACAAGGGGCTTAGAGTCTTTTTTTTAACCATGTTTGTGTTAAAATTAACAAACATCAAGTAAAATAGACATTTCCATATTCACAGTAGAATAGAATAAGAGGATTTGATGCGAAACTAAATATTATGTAGAGTTTCCTCTTCTATTAAGGTATAGACTAAGTCCATCTTATAGTTTTGGAAGCCATCATGTGCTTCTTTCTGACCTTCTGTTTGCTTCTCTGAAATTTAAAAAAGATACCTCAATGATCCTCTCTTCTCTCTTTTTTGTTACTCTGTCCTCTGTGTATGTGCACACGTGTGTGTATGCACGAGCATGTGTGCATGCACATGTGTGTGCACATGTGTGTATGTGCGTTGTGTGTGTGCATGTGCATGTGTGTGTGTGTATCTCATTCTACATACTGAGTGTCATGTCTCTAGCAGGAGGTGGCTGCCATGTTTCATCTTCTGTACTCTGGACTTGTGGTTATCATTACTCTGGCAAGAGTTTCAAAATCATTTGTCTTTCTAATGTTGTTGTTGTTTATAAATTGTTCTTCTGATTCTTATCACTTCACTCTGCATCGGTTCGTAGAGAGCTTCCCAATTTCCTACGAAGCTGCCCATTTCATTATTTCCACGTCCACTGATTGCGTCATATGATACAATAATATTGTTACCTCCATGCGTCATAATCTATTTAGTCATTTCCCAATAGACAGACACCTCCTTCATTTCCAGTTCTTTCCTACAACCAAAAGAACTTCCATAAACATTTTTGTACATAGAGGCCTTTTTCCTCTTTGTTTTACGTCTCTGGGGTATAGACCTAATCGTGGAGTCCTTCGGTTGAAGGATATTCACGATGAAGTTCCTTTGGGTCAATAATCCTAAAGGGCTTTCCTGAATGGCTGAGCCTATTCAAAGCTCTACTAAGAGCGCATCAGGGGAACTTTTCCCATAGTACCTCCAATGAGTCATTTCTGATTTTGTCATCTTTGCCCATCTAATGGGTATATGGTAGGACTTCAAAGTTTCTTTAATTTACATGTCTCTAATAACTAATGATTTGGAGCATCTTTTCATGTGTTTTCGATACCTTGGATTTCTTTGAACACTTACTATATCCTGTGGGCACTCATTTATTTGAGAATGGCAGAGCTTACATTTTAGTGGAGGAGAAGACACATACATATATAGGTGTAACAATACAGAACTGTTGCTGAGCCCAGGGTGTCTGGGTTCCCTCCTTTCCCTCTCAAGAGGAACATAGCTCTGGACTGAAGGGGGCTGGGCTCAGTACCAGGGGAGCTTCTCCTCTGAAATGGAGGGGTCAGGCTCTTTTTGATGTTCTCTGGCTTTTTTCACCCCGCACTGGAGCCTCAGGGAGAACCACTTAAAGCTTATGGTTGACACATGTCTAGGGACTCCCCTGAAAGGGAGCAGAAAAGTCCTCAGGGTAGGGATATAGATAAGATATAGGACAGCTATTTATTTTCTCCACAGAAAAGAAATAGTTAAACACAAGTTAACATTAGCAAAGACTTAAATATGAAGTAACTATTGCAATTCTCTCCCAGGAGGGTGATACTTAAAACATGAAACAGTGAGGCTCTTGAACAGAGATTTCATTCTTACCTCTTCTCTATATTCATCAGATAACTCTCTCATACCCTATGTCTTCTGGCAAACCAGGCCAGGACTAGCTTTGCTAATCTTCCTTACTGCGTGACAATGGGCAAATCATTTGTCCTCTCTAGGTCTCATCTCCTCTACAATAATAGAAAGGCTCTAGGCTAGATGACTTCACAAATCCCTTTCAGGTCCCAAACCTATGAATCCTTGCTACATGAATGTAGAAGAAATCATTAGCTTTAGTGCCAAAGAATTGGAGATTTTATGACTTTCCTATTTTAAATATTTTTTCTTCTAAAAAAAAAGAAAATCTGCATTTTCACTTTAATTCTCTAAAATCACACGATTTCAGAGAAATCACAAGAGAAAAGTGGGACTGAAGTGAGCAGGGGGAAGTTATTCAGCAGCAAATTCATGTGAGCAGTGAGGCAGAGCCTCCCTCCCTGATCCTACCCTCAGTTCAGCATCCTGAGGGATGTTCACCAGGCCTGGCTGACTCATTGGAGAGTGGACACCCACCCTCATTTATCCACATGGCTTCAAAAGGTCTATGCACTCTCAGGTTGGACTGCAATCCCATCTGCTCAGGGTTCAGTCTCCAGCTTCGATCTATGCCAGGCCCTAAAGCAGCTCAGAGCAATTCCCAGATAGTAAATGGCCTAACTAAGCCCAGAACTATGGTTCCCAAGTTCCAAAGTTCTTGATTTATTCTGTTCTGGGAGACATATGACCAAAGCCAGGTGAGAGTGACCACTCCCCCTTGCCCCTGCAGATGCCTAACACCTTAACTAAGTTTGGAGGATGGTGTAGAGAGGGGCCAAGGCAAAATTTATGTCAGTAACTCATTGTGTTTGTTTTGAAAAACAATGGTTTTAAAATATACTCGCATATATTTGTGGAAAATGTGTCCTTTATTATACTTCTGGATTAATATAAATTACCTGATTCTGTAATTCAGAAGTTGGATTTGAGGACAGAGGGGGAAGGAGGAGAGGTATAGAGAAAACCTGTCTTTTGACATGGTGGAGGTTCTGACAAATCAGAGGGATTGTAATGTAGTGAAAATCATCCATATTGGTACTCTTTCCAACACTTGATTGTTGCCCATCAAACTTGACCTGTCATTTACTCCCAAGTATGACTTTGGACAAGTCACTTTATTTCTCTGGTCATCATCTTCCTTGTCTGTAAATAAGAGGGTTAAACTAGATAGACTGTGAGGTCCCTTCCACTGCACAATGTGGGCCAATGAACTTCCTATTCTGGTCCAACATTTCCTTGATGTCTTTCATGTATCTTCTCTGGAGCAAGTCTTCATTAATAAATATAGTGTGTCTTACTCCTATCCAGGATGGACCCTTGCATAATTTCAACCCAAGAAGCAAAGAATCATTCAGTCATGCATTCAATAAATTCAATAAAGCATATACCAAGCACCTACTATGTGCTCAGCACTGCGTGGATGTTGGTGATATCAAGATAAAAATAACAGTTCCCTGGCCTCAAGAACTTTGTATTCGATTAGAATCATCATTCCATGGAGACATTGAGCTGTTCTATTCTACTGGGGGCTGATGTTGAATATCATACCAAGTTTCTGAAAATTTATCTTTCCCCAAGTGAAAATTCAGAATATGATGGTTCACCATGATGTCTGAATCTTGAATTGCTGGAAAACAATCACTAATATCAAAATGGAATTTAAGTCAATAACCAAGAGAAGTCTTGATTCATTGCTAATGCACTTTTCATTCTTCACAGCACAAAGAGACTGAATTTTCCTTTTGGTGTTTCAGAGCTATAAACATATGTTTTTTTTTTCTTGTGGCTCAATCTCGAAATGAAAACCACATGGTTAGAGTGAGAAGTACTAAGAAAAGCAATTTTCTTTTGATAAATCGTAGGAATCGAAAACTATCTGCATTAACTTAGAGATTTGGAATGGTGCTAGAAGCTCCAGCCCTGACATTTACTAAAGCCTTGGTCTCCTCATCTGTAAGATGTGGGCACTAGTACTTGACTTTCATAGATCTTTGGAATCTGATTTCATATCACCTCCTCCTACATACACACATGTACACCCCTGAGCGCTCTCTCTCTCTCTCTCCCCCTCTCTCCTCTCTCTCTCTCTCTCTCTCTCTCTCTCTCTCCCTCCTTCTCTGTCTCTCTGTCTCTCTCTCCCTCTCTCTCTCCCTCTCTCTCCCTCTCTCTCTCCCTCTCTCTCTCTCCCTCTCTCTCTCTCTCTCTCTGTCTCTTCCTTTCTGCCTGTCTCCCTCACTCTATATTCCAGCCAAGGAGGCTTACTTCCTTTTACTCATATATGCCATCCACCTTCTACTTCCATGCCTCTTGCACCAGACTCCACACCTGGAAGGTCTCTGTCCTCACCTCCATCTCCACTCCAGGCTCAGCTCAGGTATTCTCCCCCACATATGCCTTTCCTGATTCCCCTGATTGTTGGCAGTTCTTACTGCCTAATTACTCTGCATGCTTATTGCGATTATTTATCTGTGCATTTGTGAACATGTAATAGAACATAAGATCCTTGAGGGAAGAGACTGTATTCATGGTGGTCTCTATATCCCCAAAATGTAGCACAGTGCCCTGAGCACAGTGGGTACCTAATGAAAGCTTGTTGAATCGAATGGAATGTCTAGATCACTAATATGAGGAAAATGATTTCAAGCTTTACACACTGTGCCCTGAGGTTACTCGGACATCAGAGACCTTGGCACTTTACTGAGTTTTTCTGCTTTCCAGTTCTTGAAGAGAGACCCTGCACATTGATAGTTTTCAGTCCTGGATACATTTCATGGTAAAATCGCAAGTTTGTGTCCAATGGTGTCACCTTTATTTTAGTCCCTATCGTTTTAATCTCATTTTTGAGTTGTTGTCTATTTGGAAGTTCCCAAAGTGGCCACAGGGAAGAGAGAATTGTTCATCAATGAAACCCAGAGACAATCACAATTATTCATCCTTTCAAGCTCCCTCCCCAAGCAATTATCCTGCAGTTGTTGCTATGATTTTTATAAAACTGAGTTGTGTGATTTCTACTTCCTTTCTTTTCTCCCTGTTATCTGAGGATAGGAGTAACAAAGCACATTGAAAAAGCTAAAAGAGAGAAATAGAGACAGAGAGATACTGAGAGGCAGAGAAAGACAGACAGAGAGACTGAGGAGCAGAAAGACTGAGAGACTGAGAGGAAAGAGAGAGAGACAAACACAGAGTGAGAGATAGAAGAGAGAGACAGGGAGAGAGAGGGAGGGAGGGAGGGAGTGAGTGCCTGGGAGAAAGCGTGAGGGACATATAGACAAAGAAAGAGACAGAGATGGAGACAGAAGGTAGACAGATAGAGAGAAAAGAGAAACAAAGAAAGTTCTGGGTGTTCTGTGCCAACAGCTGAGCTTGAGAACAAAATGTGCTTTCCTCATTTTTTTTTGGATATTCACATTTTTTCCTCCCCCTTGATCCTGATTATCCTTCGAAGAGCTTGGAGGCAGTGGGTAGGGTGGAAAGGACAGTGGATTTGGAGTCATCAGACATGGCTCCATAACTCTGATCTTGGGTAGACTCTCTGGACCTCAGTTTCTCTGGCTATAAAATGAGGAGGTTGGATTGGCTGGTCTCTCACACTCTCCGACTCTCAAAATCCTATCACAAGATGAAGACAGCTAATATTTACAGATCATTTTCAAGTTCTCCATTTGAGATAATTGTTTCATTTGAGGCTTAGGACAACCATGTGGGGTGCATTCTACAAGACTCATGACCACCCCCCATTTACAGCTGAGGCAGCTGAGGGTCAGAAAGCCTGGGTGGTATTCACTCGGCATCTCACAGCTGGTAGGTGTAAGACACCAGCCAGGGAGGCCAATCTCCCTGACTCCAAGTATAGTGCTCTGCCCACTCCAGAATAACTTCCCTGTCTGCCATCCTGTCCACTTTCTTCTTCCCAAATCATCTTCACTCTCTTCCAGCATCCTGACCTTTTACCTAGCCTTTGAATTATGTTCAAATGAAACAATGTCAATCTATCCACAACATGTTTGCTTCTCTTACTTGTGCTCTTCCTCTGTCTCACACTAATGAACTTAGATAGCCACGTAGAACAGTAGACAGAGCTCTGGGGCTGGAGTCAGAAAGACTTAAGATCGAATCCAGCCCAAACACTGGCTGTGTGACCTTGGTAAAGTTATGTAAACCTGTCTGACTCAGTTTTCTCAACTGTAAGGTGGGGTTCATAACAGTACCTATCGCACAGGGATCAAATGAGATAATATTAGTACGGTGCCCTGGTACATGGTAGGAGCATAATAATGTTTATTCCCTTCTCCACTCATTTTGGTCTATTCATTAAAAATTAATAAGCATTTGTTAAGTGCCTACTGTCAGGTGGTGGAGCTACAAAGGCAAAAATGAAAGCATTACTATACTTAAAGATCTCTCAGTATACTGGAGTAAACATGGATGAAGATAAATAAATAGCAAATATATACAAACTCATATTGGAGGGAAAGGGATATATTCCTAACTGAGGAAACTGTATGCATTTAGCAAAGCCTTGAAAGGACCAAGCAGTTCCAAGAGGAAGAGGAATGAGGGTCAGCTTTTCAAAGGGCATGGAAATGGGAAACAAAATTTCACATGTTGGGAATGGCAAGGAGGCCAGTTTGGATGGAAGGCAGAGTGTGTGAAGCAAGGCAATGCACCATCCACCTGGAAAGCTCAACCACGGCCACACTGTTGAAGGCCTATCCAGCTGCAGATTGGGTATTTTATTCCAGAGACAAGAAGGGGCTACGGAAGCTTCCTGAGCAGGGAATTGTCGCAGTAGGCCTTGGGTCTTGTCTACTCCCTTTCTCTTCTTCCAACCTTCATGAGTAACTGAATGACATCTCCAGGGAGATTCCTCCTCCTGGAATTTCCTTCCTTTGTCTGCCAGTTATAAAGTCGGGCCATTAGAGTGCTGTCCACAAGGATGACCTCTGCGTGGCCGAGAAGCCCTCCTGTCCATTGTGAGCATCCCACCCGGCCCCGTGAAGTTGGAATGCCCAGAAAGCCACCGTTAGTCAGCAGGGTCTGCTTCTTATGCCCTCACTGAAGCTGTGGCCCAGAAGGCCATCTCCTGTGTGGCTGGTGTGGATCCTCGTCACACTTGGGGCATCTGACTCTCAGTGATGGATAGAAGAAAAGGACAGGGATGATGCACAACAAGCATGTATTGTGGCAAGAGACTGACTGTCCCTGTGCCTGGGCAGGAAAGAGACAAGAATGCCCACTCAGGCAGCGGAGGATGCTGGGTCCCTTTTAATGTCCAAACCAGTTCTAGGTACAAAGTTGGATTTTCCTTGGATTCAGTGTGAAAGGAGATGGGGCCTCAATTGTTCATTAAGTGCAGGGTGATCTAACTTTGCCTTAATTTAATCTTTCTGCTTCCCCCCCCACTGACCCCTTTGGCTGCACAGATGGATCCCTGTCTCCTCAGGCAGGCAGCATGGCCTCACTTCTGGAGAGCTCAGGTCTGTTTTATGAAGATTCTGTCCTCCAAAAATGAAGAATGGCCCCTATGATTCTGACAGCCTGGAGAGACCTAGGCCCATTCAAGGATGTGGACTCTGACTTCACCCAAGAGGAGCGGGGACACCTGGACTCTTTTCAGAAGAACCGTACAAGGCTGTGATGCTGGGAGACGGTAGCAATACAGTCAACCTGGATCTGAGAAATTTCCAAACCAAATGGGATCTCCCAACTGGAACAAAGGGAATCACTTTCCATGCTAAAGGGAGAAGGCCAAGAAGCATCTTTCCAGAGCATTGTTGTACTTGGAATTGATTCTGATATAGATCATGTTGGGTTCAGTTGCTGTCTGTTCTCGAAGAGGACCAAAATGACATCACTATGCTAGAGTCAAATTTCAGTGTGTCCGGCTGTGGCTGATCAAGCCATTTCAAGCTCAGAATGCTCTACAACAGGTTGGGCACAAGCAGTCCGTGTAAACATTTGGGGTGGATTCTCTAAATTTGCACATTCTGCATTTCCTTTGAGCTGTTTCAATTCTGCTTCCCTCATAAAGCACAGCACCTTCTCTGATGTGAGTGCGCCACACTGAGAGATCCTGTGCCAATGTCTCCCATGTCACAAAGTCAATTCCAAAGTTCTTAAGAGAGACCTTGACAGTGTCCTTGTATAGCAAAAGACATCACCCATATACATTAAGAAATATGAGTCAAATCCTGCTTTTCTTCATAATTCTCTATATTTTCCCAATGATTTTTATTGAATCCCTTCCCTAGTGTTTTGTGATCTTGGAGTTATCACACACCTGCTTATTGTATATACTTGATTCTAATTCTCAATATTCTATTCTCTTCCATTGATGCAGTTGTCTAGGTTTTGTTTTTAATTTTATTTCAAATTTTATTTTTTCATCCTTTTTTTTCTTTCCTCTTTTTTCGCAAATTGAGTTTTATAATGTAATTTTAGATTTTATGCTTTAGGTCTCCAATTTTTTTCCCTTCCCATGATTCCATTAGATATGTAAGTTTTTCCTGGGTAAATTTTATTACTTTATTATTACTTTAATTGACACCCTTTGTTTTTTATATCACATTTATTTCCATATACATTCTTCTCCCCTACTCTGAAAACTAGGTGGCACAGTGGATAAAGCACTGGGCCTGAGTTCAGATCTTACTTCAAACCCTTAGTAACTATGTAACTCTGGGCAAGTCACTTTACATCTGTCTGCCTCAGCTTCTGCAACTGGAAAATGGGGATAATAACAGCACCTAACTCTCAGGGTTGTTGTGAGGATCAAATGATAATATTTGTAATGTTATTAGCACAGTGCCTGGCACATAGTAGGAGCTTAATAAATGCTTACTGTCTTTTCTTTCCCTTCTACCCCTCTCCCTCAACACAAATGATCTCCAGGGATACCATGCAGCTGCACGTCATGGGATGCTATCGTCTCAGCGGATTCACAACTGTGGTATTAAGCAACCTTCAAGAACAGCGGGAAGACCCAATTTCTACCAACTGTTAATGAGTCTGCAACATCCACAGATCTGTAGGGGGACAGGACACCTAGGAGCTTTAGGCCTTGGTCACTGGGCACCTAGAAGCTGAGCCCCACATCTGTAGAGAAAGAAGGGGGTATTTCATGGGGGCCATAAAGTCTTTGCAATAATTTTAGCACTTTCCTAAACTGAAAGTTGACAATTCTCTGAAATGATATACAATGAAGAAGGCAATTACTTCGACAACATACAAGATATGGAAAGAACAAAAACACGAAGTGGAGATTTTGTGATTATAATAATTGTGGAGAAAATGCCTGGGAGAAAAGACGTGGAAATATGAATGCTATGGGTCCCTGTCAACATGCTGATTGGTTTTACTGGACTGCTTGGGTTTTTTTATTCTTTGTTTTTTTTTCTAAGGGAAGGCTTGCTGGGCAAAGTGGGGGGAGATTTTTGGGGGGAAGGAATGAATATTATGTACAAACAAAAGGATGCATATTTTTTGAAGTAGAAAAGACATACAATTATTCCTGGAAAGAAAAGAGCATTGGATTATACCAGTTGGGCAAACCTAGGCATCAAACTCCATGGATATCCCAGATCCCAGCAGAGAACAAAAGGGTAGAGGAAACAGGAGCCAAGCATGAGAGGGGCAGTGTCATCTCAAATATTCTCTTCAACCTTAGGGAAAGGAGAGGGGAATAGAAGGAATCTGAGGAGAATGGAGCCAAAGCTTAAGTTTGGAGCAGGGCCTCAAGAGGCTGCTGTTACTCCATCATCAAAGGGAAGGGGTAATAAGAAGTTCACAGCAGCACCAGGAGGTGCCTCCTCTCTGCTAGCCAAAAGGAAAGGGCAGAAAGTGATGTCAAGAGCAAATACCCCAATAGACCTGGCCAGAGCCATGCATGTGACTTCTGGTCTCATCAGGCTATATTTTCCCAGTTATGTTCACTCTGACAGGACCCAAAGCTATGCCTCAGTTCCTTCCTTCCCCCACCCCTGCCACAGGAAAGGCTATGCCTAGGGATGTTGGAAATTCCACCAGTGAAGAAACTAGTTAGTCATGAAGGCAGCCTGACCCCATCAAAAGAGTAGAAAGCAGCCTCCCTCAACCCAATCCATATGACTCACTGAGGACCAGAGGAATTCACAACAGCTTATAATGGAAAGCCATGCCTTCTATTCTTTTACCTGCTTGGGAAACATTCCTATACTGGCAGAAGAGGGGAGAGTTAGTCTATTGGTCCCTCCCCATCCAAAGAATCAGAAATGTCAGGTAACATTGATGACATTAACAAGGTAGGTGGAGCCAGAAACACCTCCTCAGACTGGGTGATCAAAAAGCTATGTAAAGTAGAACGATGAATAGGTGATGACTATGAAAAATTTCAATAATGATTTCCGTATAAGAAATAGTGCCACTGTCTATATAAGTCTAGTCACCTATAACTGGAAAAGGAGTTATGCCACACAGCAAGAATGAAAGATAAGAAAGAGACAGTATGAAGGCCACCAAGGTGTCTCATTAAATATTATGAAGCCAGAGAAGAGTGTTCTGCGGAGTGTTTATGAGGAAAAAGCATATGAGTGAAAGGTGTTCTCCATGGGAAAGCATAGATGGAGTATGATGCTAACTAATGGAGGTAGGACCCCTGACGGTGAGATCTGAAAGTGTTCCGTCAATTATTTAATAAATATTCATTAAATGCATACTATGTGTTTGACAGGTAATTCACCAGGTATTTATGCACAAAGACAAAAATGAAACAGTTCCTGCCCTCAGGAAGCTCACAGTCTCTTATAGTAAGGGGGTACAAATCACATGGAAGACATCTCTAACACAATCTCATCTCCCAGTCTAAGGTGTCAAGTCAGATCCACAAGTGCTTACTAGGTGCTGGGCACTGAGATAAGCCCTGGAGAACCAAAGATAGACAAAAATAGTCTCTGCCTACAAGGATATTTCATTGTAATGGGAGAGATGTACCACAAGACATGTGCAAGATAAACAGGAGGTAGTCTTACAAGGAAGGCGAGTACTGTAGGCAAGTACAAGTAAGGAGCACTGGGGAAAAGTTTTTTGCAGGAAGTGGGGTTTTAGCTGAGACTCGAAGGAAACCAGGAGGTAGATATGAGAGCATCCCAGCCAGTGAAATCCATTGAAACTCCACACAGAACTGGGAGACAGAGGGTCTTGTGCAAAGAACAGCTAGGAGGACAGTGAACCTGCATCACAGAGTATTGGGTGGGGGTGGGGGGCAATGATGTGAGGATACTGGGAATGGAGGCCATGGTCAAGCTAAACTGAAGATGTGATATTTGATCCTGAAAAAGAGAACCACTGAAGCTTACCAAAGAGGGAGAGGCCACAGTTCACTTTGGCAGCTGAATGGGGGATGGCCTGGAGTGAGGAGAGACTTAAGCAAGCAATTGAATAGCAAACTACTGAGATTATTCCGGCACCAAGTGATAAGGACTTGCACCAGGGTGGTAGCAGTGTCAGAGAAGAAAAAGGGGTGTATAGAGAGATATGAAGAAGATGGAATTGGCTAGCAGAGCTGGGCAACATGTTCTCTTTGGGGGGACAGGGGGAAGAGAGTGAAGAATTGATATATCTAATTTGTCTCAATGCCCAGCACAGAACTAGGGATATAGTAGATGCCTAACTAATCCTTGTGTGGGTTGACTGATTGAAAGGTTGATTGAGCTTTGATCCATTTTTTAAACTATTGATTATTTCAGGTAATAACGAGGTGTCTCCCAACCATACATCAAAATCATGTGAGAATCCTTAGAAGATAAGACAATAGAAATAACCCTGTTTAATGACCCTCTGGAAATAAATGTTATCTGAGGCACTTAGACAGGGTGTGTACTTGCCAGAGGTAACAAGTTCTGATGTCCCATGAAGTCCCATGTATGACAAAGTCCTCCAGATGCTTCCCTTTGTGGATGATGCTGTGCTAATGGTAACAAGCCCCACAATACTGCAGAGCATCCTAGAAGAAATGTGTAATCACTCCAAAGAATTTGCCCTGTCCATCCACACGGGAAAGACCAAATGGATGAAGGAGGTCTATTGTTTAGATTTCAATATGCATTTCTATGGATACCCTATAGAACTTGTCCAACCATTTGTCTAAATGGGACAGACAGGACAATGAGTTAGATCCACAGTAGAAAAGGGGGACAGCCTGGATTGCTTTGGGGAAATAGCAAAGCTCTTTTACTGACCCTGAGTTCCCATGAAATCAGAAGCCCATGTTTTCAATATTATCATTCTAACTGTGCTATTCTATGGTAGTTAGACATGGAATACCACTCTTTCCCAAGGATTAGAAATGGGAGTCACACAGAAGGCAATGGAAGAGTGTAGGGTGAGGATGATGGGATGCAACATATTATTGATGAGGAACTCTGAAGAAGAGGAAACATCATCAAGGAGATGAGGACCAGAAGAGAAGATAGGCTGGTCACAGGGCAAGGCTGATGGAAGACAGGCAAAGTTAAGGGAAAGAGAGGATGGCCACCAACGTACTGGTTAGATACCCTGTCACAAGCTTGGACAAGAGTCACATTGAGCAAACAAGCATGGATGGGTTGCAATGTCCATCTTTAAGGGGAATGACAATTCAATTTGAGGATTTATTCATGCCTGCCAAGCCCTCCAGCAGTGCAGATCATCAGGTCAGGGTCTAAGTTGATACATGGAAACATCACGCTATCATTATGTGGTATGTATTCTTCATCTTCCTTTTTTCTGCTCAGCAAATCTGTAGAGAGAGTTTGCTTGACAGAGATTGGGGGGAGAAAGGAATATGACCTCGATTCTCCTCATCTGGGGAGACTTCCTGGACATCATTATGGAATTGACTAATGTGGAAATTTATGTGGGTCTTTCTTGCTTGAGGGTGACATGGGTCACATTTAAAACCCAAACCCTGAGTGAAGCAACACTGGAAAACTTGAGTCCCCTGGAACATTCCTTCCAATCTCACCATTTGGACATCTGACTCACCACTTCAAACGGTGACTATTAAATTCACCGGGTTACCTCACTGTTGCAACAGAGAACTGATTTGGGAAGCTACGTGGAACTTGGAATTTCTGCAACTTGAGAAAATCTTACTAAAAAACTGGATTGCACAGATTAAAATGGCTAGGACAAGGGAAAAGAACCTTCTCCCCCAGGCCAATTTAATGGTAACTGTGCATCAGGGCCAAACTAGCGGCATCAGCTGCAGTTGCCAAACCATTGAGCATTTTGCCTTCAAAGGTTTACAAGTGGCATGGGCACAAGTAGCTTCCTCCTTCTGAACTGCAGCCAGAGTCAGGAGACCATAAATGGCAGCCAGGGCAGCAACAACAGAAGCCAAAAATGCCAGCTTGCCATGGAGATGCAGGGAGTAACCGAGGCCGTGGCATTTCTGCATACTTGCAGAAAGCTTTTTGTAGAAGAACTCCAATTTCCAGAAGTGCCAGGGGATGACTTTGAAGACCACAGTGGTCAGGACTCTTCTCAAAAGACTCTTCAGTAACCACGGTTATCCCTCCTACAGGAAGGGAAGAGGACCTCGCAATGCGTTAGCCCAGCCTTCTATCCTGGTTGTTGTCACCCAGATTATATGTTCCTCAAGGTAAAACGTGGTATCTCCTTATAGACTCAGAACCTAGCACAGTGTTATTCGCCTAGTGGGCACACAATTTCTGTGTGAAGAGGATAAAGACAATCATTGAATCGTAACTGGAAGACACCTCAGGGGTCATCTAGTTTGGCCTATACTTGAAACAGAACCTCCTTGACATCATCCCTAACAAGTGACAGTTCAGTTTACTTAACTCCTCAGTTTTCAGACAATCCTAATTGTGACTAATTCCTTACTGAGCCAAAATCTGGTGAGGAGGAAGATGAGAATGAAGATGAGGATGAGAAAGAGTGAAATAAGCAGCATGATAATGAAGAGGAGTAAAAAGATTAGGAAAATGAGACTGAAGATGGGGATGATAAACTGAGAAAGAGAATAAGAATAAAGATGAGGCTCAAGGTGAGAAGAAGGAAACGAATGTTAGGACTGACAGCTTCTCTCTCCTCTGAATGGCACACCAACAATTCAATTTACCTAGTGAATTAAAAACAGTATATAATGAAGAAACCTCATAAGTGTATTTTGACCTGTTCAAAATTCAATCAAATGCAATGTACCAAACAGGATTTCCTAAAAATAATAATATAAATAAATAAATCACCACTTATCTTTCAGGTTTTTTGCCCATAGGTAAAATTCTAATTTTGTATAAGAAAAATTTCTACATATTACCAAAGCAATCCTTGAAATTCTTTTAGTTGAGAATTGTTTGATCTTTTAAGGTAAAGCCCAGGACAAATCACATTTTTAACACATAAGTGGCAAAAAACACCTCTGGGTGGTGGAGGCTGGGTTGGGGATGGGGTGGGGAGAGTCAGTTGATGAATTAGTAGAAAATGGAGGGAAGGTTAGAAAAATGATTCAACTGCAAAGCACCAATGGGCTTATTAACCCTTCAGCAGACAGAATAAGATGAAGTAATTCTGGTAGATGGCCAATCTGTCCACCAGCTTACAGAAACCACAACCAGCTCCTACTATCACAAGAGTTACTAATATTATGTCCTGTTAAAATTTACAAAGTACTTCACATGCAAGAATCATGGGAGGTTGGCAGTGAAAGCATTGCTTTTTAAGTTTTTGTCTAAGGAACTCCTGGCATGGGCTCTCCCTCCACTGAAGCAGATTGACCAGTCAGTTGAAATGTATTGCCTTAGAGAGATGTCTGGAAGAGCACATTTTCTACCTTGCCCAGGGTCAAGTGGTCAGTAGAGTCTGAGGTGGAATTTGAACTCAGATCTTCCTGAGTTTAAGCCGAGGCCATGCTGCCTCTCAGATGTATTATTATGCTTCCTTTTCCAGATGAAGAGAGAGGTTAAGTAAATTGCTTATGGTAGCATAGATCATGTGTCAGAAGTGGGATTGGAACTCAAGTCTTTCTGACTCTGGGTCTTGGATAATAACCACTATGCTGGGAAAACTCTACATGGAATGTTAGCTTATCAATGGTATTCATTGTTTGCCTTATGGAGAACCTTCCCAGGTGCTGAGTTTCTTCAACTCTTTAAGGGATCCAGGGTCCCTTAAACTCCTTCCACCATTCCAGACAGTTGCCCATCCACACCTTCTCATCCTAAGCAATTTTCATCCCCATCCTCAGAAAACCTTCATAAAGTCTCTATTCAAGGCTGGGGCCTCTCTTCTGGCCCTTTGAATACAATGTGGGCACCAGGGCAGACCTCACAGGAGCAAGAGAGAAGTCTCCAAGCTCAAGAGGTCACAAACTAAGAGAAGTGACAGATCCGGAGATAATTTAAATGATCCCCAACCAGCGAGTATAAATGAACATGAATTTCCAATATGACAAGTTGAGCCATGCCCTAGGGGATCACAGTTTGTCTTTCATCCTGAATTGTTTTTAAATAAATGTTCATTGGAATGAATATTCACAATCCTGGGAGCTAAAATAGAGAAGGGCCATTCTGAGTGTCCTTATATCTGCAGAAGGAAAAAATTCCCCTCCAGGAGTTAGATGAAGTACAGAAGAGAATACTTCTGAAAAATAAACAGCATACACAAGAAAATAGAGGTTTGGAACATTTTTTAATTAGGAATTTTTAAATCAAATGACAGTTATGAAATCTTAGAGTTGGAGACAAGAGAAGTCATTTAACTCAGTCTTTTACCTGATACAACATCCCTGAAAAATAATAATCTCCTTGAATACTTCTAGTGACAGGGAACTCATTACCTTGAGAGGCAGCCGCCTTTTCAATTTCTGGACAGTTCTCATTGTTAGAAAGTTCTTCCCTATCATAAATACCCATCTCCCTTCCTTGGGAGTAGAAGCTGCCACAGGCTGCCTCATTCTGCCCTATGAAGGGACACAAATTAGCTTCAATCCATCTTCCACATAACGACTTTTCAAATATTTAAATAGTTATTCTGGCCCACCCAGAATCTCCTCCCTTTCACTCTCAATGGCCTGGTTCCTTCCATATTCATTATGTATCATAGTTTTCAGGCCTCTCACTATCTCAACGTGTTCAATCTGTCCACATCCCATTTGGTACAAGCCCTGCCCCTTGTCCACCCCCTGGAATCGACCAGAGCACTGCAGGTGAAGTCTCACCAACGCTGAGTACAAACCAACACAGTTTAGCAGTTAGTAAGCACCAGCCATGGCCCCTGCCAGAGACAGCACAGTGGAGTGTATAGATAGTTGGTCTTAGAGTCAAAAAAGGCCTTGATTCAAACCTTGCTTCTGATAAATAGTGGCTGCGGAACCTCACAAGTCATTCTACCCCTCCATGAGAATGAGGGAAAGGAATAATCACGTATTAAGAGCCTACTATGTTCTAGGCACTGCGCTAAGTGCTTTTAGAAATATTCTCTCATTTGATCCTCACAACAACCCTGGTGCTGTTAATATCCCCATTTTACAGTTGAGAAAACTAATACAGACAGAGATTAAGTGACCTGCCCGAGGTCACACAACTAGTAAGAGTCTGAAGTCAGATTTGAACTCAGTTCTTCCTGATTCCGGACTCAGAGCTCTATCCATTGTGCAACCTAGCTGCCAAACAGATGCCTCCTGCAATTCTCTAAGACGACATGCCCTAGACCAGGAGCTGATTTTCATTGGTAAAGGGGGGTTTCCTCATGGGGACATCAAGGTGAAGAAGCTGAACAAGCAGCTGATAACGTGAGACTGGGTCTCACTCCATTTGGGGTGGCTACATTGTTATTCAGTCATTTTCAGATGTGGCCAACTCCTCACCACCCCATTTGGGATTTTCTTGGCAAAGATACTGGAGTAGTTTACCTTCTCCAGCTCATTTTACAGATTAGGAAACTGAGGCAAACAGGATTAAGTGACTTTCCCAGGGTCACATAGCTAGTAAATGTCTGACCACGGATTTGAACCCAGAAAGATGAGTCATCTTCAATCTAGGCCTAGTACTCTATCTATTGTGCCACCTTGCTGCCCCAAGGGGGATGGCTACATAGATCTGGAATTTATCTGAACAGCTGGTGCTTGAATATACCAGAGCAAAAGAGAGACAGACAGAGACAGAGACACAGAGAAAGAGAGAGATAGAGAGTATAGAGAGACAGAAGAGACGACCCAGTCACAGCCAAGGATACTCACTCAGTAGGCATGGGGTGAAGGTTGGGGGGTGGAGGGAACTGATGATGATATAACAAAGGAAACTAAAGAGTGGTCAGGATCACTGGATTGTGTATTTTGAGCTAGAATGGACCAGAGCATTTATCTAATTCAATTCCTTCATTTTACAGACGAGAAAATGGCTTCTCCAATTGGCTAAATGACACTCAAGGTTATACCGACAGTGAGTAGCAGAGTGAGGATGTGAACCCTCATCCTCTCTAAATCCAGCCCTCAAGAGAGCTGGGGGGCAAGGGGGCTTGGAGAATCTATGGTCCTATAATCCTAGGAATCTGTAGGAGGAAAAGAGACTTGATCATGCTGGATACTGTGAGGTCAAGTAGAATGAGAGCTGAGAAGAGGGCATTGCATTTATCAGGGAGAATGTCATGAATGTTCTAGAA